>NW_007726605.1:741939-855292 GCF_000696425.1 Galeopterus variegatus
TTTTTTTTTTTTTTGACAATTTTTTTTTTTTTTTTTTTTTTTTTTGGCCCATGCAGATTTTTTGTGCATCTATAGTGAGGGTCAGTGATATTTATGTTGATATACTAGGCTTTTTTTATTAGCAAAAGTGTTAATAGAATGCTTACTTTTGCGTTACCCTAAGTCTGAGCTTGATATTCAAAATCCTTTCCAAATAAACACCAAAATGGAAATGACTCTTACCCCTATTTTCAGTAATATCAAACTTGACAATTTGTGGAGGATGAAATACTGTTTAGAGGCACTCTGTTTTCTGTTAATCAATGCCACTGACTTTGGAAAATATCTGAAAACAGAGATCTTAGTTCACTGTATCTTTTTTCCCAATTTTTCCACAAAGTTCTTCCTTATTTCATTAAAACCAATCAGGCATTTTGCACTGGCAGAGATTAGTACTACTAAATGTCAATGATGTGTCTGCTTTGAAAAAAAACCCAAAACTATTGAGCTGAAAAGTAAACAGCAATACAATAAAATGCCCTGACATCTTCCCTGTAGGAAAACAGAGAGCTGTAAGATGGCAGGAAGCATAAAGGAGGAGATAATAATGGTCGATCACTAAATAGATTTTAGTAGTTTACATTCCCAGAAAATCAACTGAATATATGCACAGAAAACAAAGAGAATCAAAAGAGAAAAGATGGAAAAGGTCATAGCTGGTGTGTACAATCTTTAACCTAAGTGGATGCTCTTGGCAATGCTCTTAAGAAGGTGTTGAAAATGAAATAGTGACATTTCCTCTTCTTTATGGCTCAAAATGTCATTAATTAGCAGCACCCATGAAAAGCCATGTTGTCCTCCAGGCATGTGGACTGTGTTGTTCTTCTCTAAAATCCGGTTTCTGTAAGAAATTTCTCACTATGCAGCAAAACATCAAATATAACAGAAATACCGTTCCTAGTTAGAAACCAAGGGGACTTGCTAGATCAAGGATCAGCAAACTGTGACTAGTGAATCAAATCTGGCCCACTGCCTGTTTTTGTAAAGCCCCTGTACTAAGAATAATTTATGTTTTGCATTTTGAAATGGCTGAAAAATATCAAAAGTAGAATAATATTTTGTGATGTGTGAAAATTACGTGAGACGCAAATATCAGTGTCCATAAAAATAGATTTATTGGAACTCAGCCACGCCAATTTTTTTCTATATTGTCCAAGTGGCTTTTGCATTACAATGGTAGAGTTGAATAATTGCCAGAGACCACAGAGAGGGAACTAAAAGCCTAAAATAATTACTATCTGGTCCGTTACAGAAAAAAAAAAAAAAAAAAAAAAAAAATCATGGACCCTTGGGGTAGACAATTATCTAAGAATATGTTTGAAACTTGAATGTGTAATCAACTTTTTTTAAAAATTCTATACTCACCAATTTTTAAATATAAGGAGAGGAAGAAAAGACAGAAAATTGCAAAAGTTGAGCTTCAAGAATTGAAAATTACTGTGTATTAATGTTAGGGTTCTCCAGAGAAATGGTATACATACATATGTGTGTGTGGGTGGGGGGGAGACTTATTTTAAGAAATTGGCTATGTAATTGTGGGAAACTAGCAAGTACAATATTTTGGCAAGTGCCATATTTGCAGGACACGCTGACAGCCTAGTGATTCCAGCAAAAGTTGATATCGGAAATCATGAGTCCAAAGACAAAATAGAGGAAAATTCCTTCCTCTTTGGGAGATTTTCAGTCTTTTAAGGCTTTCAATTGCTTGGATAGGGCACACCACAAAATAGAGGGTTATTTGCTTTACCCAAAGTCTACTGATAAAAAATATTAATCTGAAAAGTACTTTCATGCAACATCCAGACTGGTGTTTGACCAAGCGACTGGGCATAGAGCAGCAGCAGTCTTGACTCCTAAAATTAACTATCACATTCTGGAATGATATAAATGAGACCAGTAAGGGTACTTATCACAGACAGTGATGAATTGCTTTTCTATTTGAGCAGGGGAAAATTAAATTGCTCTGCCTCATTTTCTAGTTGGAAACATGTAGACATACTAAATTGTTTTAGGAAGGAAGACAATTTGGAAATAAATTTTAGTTCACAATTTAGACCAATGAATTAATCCAAAGTTTTATAAACAGAACATAGATATAAGCTTGTACAACTTTTCTTCTTCATTATTTGGGACTACATTCCTGCCCGTCCTTTGTTATCCCACACATATTCAATGATAATAGATGTAGGAGTTATTGTTGTATTTTAGTTTGGTAGGGCTTTCTTGACAAAGTATCACAGATTGGGTGGATTAAATAACAGAACTTTATTTTCTCACATTTTGAAGTCTAGAAGCCCAAAATCAAGGTGTAGGCAGAGCTGGTTCCTTTTGAGAAGACACCTTTTCACTGTGTCTTCACATGGTTACCTCCTTGGTTTGTGTGCCATGATCTAATCTCCTCTTTTTATAAGACATCAGTCATATTGGATTAAGACCCACCCATATGACATCATTTTACCTTAATTACCTTTTTAAAGGCCTTATGTCCAAATACAGTCATATTCTGAGGTACTGGGGTTTAGTACTTCAACATATGAATTAAGTGATGGGGATACAATTCAGCCTATAACATCTGGAAAATATTCAATGACAATATTTTTCATTTGCTAATGGAAAGTTAGTAGATTTGATGTATTTTTAAACTGAAAACATTTTCTGCTAATAAAATGTCATATTAAAATATTACATATATACTGAAAAGTGCATAAATTATTTCAACAAATTATCAAAAACAAACACACCCTTGGCAAGAAATAGATTGTTACAAGGCAAGAGAGCATGCCCAGGGTCTTAGGAAAGGAATTGTGTGCCACAGCCCCCTCCATCTGAAAGCAGGCAAGAGAGGATGCCAAACACATCACTACCATGTAGGTGACCCACCACAGCCAGCCACCGCCACAGCCATGGCTGCCAAAAAAGTGGCCCATGGCCACAGCAGTAGCCATAGACACCATGCAGGCAGCCTGCCAGACACTCAACTGCACTGACAGAAGGAGAGTCACCAGCAGAGACTGGAAAGGAAGAGGACGCCTCTCTACTTAGAGCCCACTTCATAGTAACAGAAGTAGCCACTGCTCTACCAGATGACTAGACATCAACAAAGACATACTAGAAATACAAAAACTCAGGAAAGTATGACAACACCAAAAGAATACGGTAATTCTCAAATACCAGATCCTATACAGCAGGAAACCCTTGAAATGACTGAAAAGGAATTCTGAACAACAATCTTAAGGAAAGTCACTGAGACATGAAAAGACTGTTAGATGACATAATGAAATGAGAAAAAAATCAGGATATAAAGGAGGAAATTTACAAAATGATTATTACCTTAAAAAAAATGTAGCAGAACACATGGAACTGAAAGATTCACTCAATGAAATAAAAAACACAAACAATAGCCTAAGCAGCAGGCTAGAACAAGCAGATGAAAGAGTTTCTGATCATGAAGACAGTCTTTTCAAAATAACCCAGAGAGACAGAAAAAAAAGAAAAAAGAATTTTAAAAAGTGAAGAAAATCTAACAAAGGTAGCAGATGATCTTAAGCACACAAACATTCAAATCATGGGTATACATGAAAGGGAGGAGAAGGGAAAAGGCATTGAAAACACAATGAAATAGTAATGGAAAACTAGGTATGGGGAAAGACACAGAACTTCAGATCCAGGAGGCTCACCGATCCCAAGATTCAACCCAAAAAGATCTTTTCCAAGACACATGATAGTCAAACTGGCAAAGCTCAAAGACAAAGAGAGACTCTTAAGAGAAACAAAAGTGTCAAGTCATCTATAAGGCAGCCCCTATCAGACTAACAGACTTTTCAATAGAAACTCCACAGACCAGAAGAAAATGGGATGATAAATTCAAAATACTAAAAGAAAAAAAGTTGCCAGCCAAGAATACTAACCCAGCAAGGCTATCATTCAAGGATGAGGGAAAGATAGTGTATTTTCCAGACAAACAAAAGCTGTAGGGGTTCACCACCACAGGACCAGCCATATAAGAAATCCTCAAGGAAGTCCTGAATCTGGAAACCAAAAAATGATAATCAATACCATGAATGTGCAAGAACAAAACCCACTGGTAGAACAAAAATGCAAGGGAGAAAGAGAAAGAAACTACATCTTACCACCAGAAAGCCATAGTGACAGTGTAATAATGCCCCTACTTTATTTCTGATTTTAGGAATTTTGGTTTTCTCTCTTTTCTCGTGGTCAGTTTAGATTAAGGTTTGCGAATTTTGTCAATCTTCTTAAAAAATAAACTTTTGGTTTTGTTGATTTTCTCTATTGGTTTTTAGTTCTCTACTTCATATATTTGTGTTGCAATCTTTGTTATTTTCTACATACATTTGCTTTTGGTTTAGTTAGCTTTAGTTTTTCTGTTTTCTTAAGGTAGAAGTTACTGATTTGAGATTTTTGTTATTTTTAATATAGTATTTACAAATATAAATTTTCCTCTAAGCATTGCATGAGGCCTGCATTCTATACATTTTGATAGGTTGCAATTTGATCTTTATCTCAATGTACTCTCTAATTTCCCTGTGATATTTCTTTTTACCCATTGTTTTTTTAGGAGAGTGTTATTTAATTTCCACACATTTTTGAATTTTCTGAATTTCTTTCTGTTATTGTGGTCAGAGAACATATTTTCTATGATCTGTCTCTAAAAAATAAAAAGAAAAAAATTAAACAAAAAAAAGGTCATGGAAAGATTTCCATTTTCTTTCAATTCCATTTTTCTTTGAACTTTTTGAAGTGTGCCTGTGTTTATGTTACTAAACTTAGATATTTAATTTCTGTTCTTGATTTCATTATGTGGACTCGTTGATTTGATTAGAAATTAATTTGCCTTGGAAAAGCTTATTCATCTTTCTATGTTGAAATCCATTTGATATTTGCTTGCTTTTGGAAGACTTTAGAGAGCTATCTCAAACAATTTTAGAGATTATAAAATGAAAAATGTAAATTTTAATGTTTTACATCTCGAGTTTTTCTGAAAATTTGAAGCCCTACTTTCTACAGAGTATTTTGTTATTCATCTGTTATTCAGTTTATGTATTTATTATTTGAACAGATAAATGTACATATTCTTAAAAAAAAGAAATAGATTATTGCCAGGACTCCAGAATCCCCCTCTATATTTCCTCTCGATTATTACAAACTCATCTCTTTCAGGAGTTAACCACTATCTTGTCCTGTTTGTTTTTAAATTGTATATGAATAAAGTATACTATTCTATGTCTGGTTTCATTCACTCAACACTTTATAAGATTCATTCTCCTTGGGTGTGTAGTAGTAGTTAGTTCGTTTTTATTATTGTAGAATATTTGTCATATGAATATACCACAATTAATTCATCCTGTTTGCAGTTATTTACTATTATGAATTATACCATTGTGAATATTTATATACATCTCTTTAAGCCCTTTGAAACTGTTACTCAGTGAGTCTAAACTACTCTTTGTTAAAGAAAAGAATAAGAAGAAAGACTTTTTCTCACATGGTTTATCTTTGAAACTACCATATTTATTTATTCATCCCATTTAGAAGGGTTTTTTTTTTCCATAGTTTATTTTGGTTCTGACACATGTATGTCAGGTGTTGTGCTAAGAGCAACACAAGGTATATTGATGAGCACCTTATAAACTTCTTTGAAGGATTTTGGAGTATAATGGAGTAAGCAGTGGTTTGCAAAGCATGGTCCCCAGACCAGCAGCTCCCCCACGATCCGCATCTAATGGGAACTTGTTAGAAATGCAAATTCTCATATTACTGAACCATAAACTCCAGGTGTGGGACACAGAAATCTGCAATTTAATTAGCTCTCCAGGTGATTCTAATACATGCTAAAGCTTGAGAACCACTCTGGTAAGAGTAGGTGAGAAGGCAGAAAATAGAAACAATTTCCTTTCTAGAAGCCAAGGGAGTCAATTGGTAGGGTTGTTTAAATCAGCATGAGATGAACAGGGGAGACTTCCCAGAGGAAGCCATTTGTCATCAATTTTTAATAAAGGCAGAAATCTTCTTTCAGATGACCTTAACATTTCTTATCATAAGTAGGAACAACATTTACCTGCTGGCTTTTAATTTCTATCAAGCTTGTCTCAAAATCTGTCACCACCTGTTAGGCAAAGGTCACCTATATCACAGCATACATTATACAACTAGGCAGGAAGAAAGCAGCCTCAGCATCAACATTTTTATATTGATATTTTTGCTGACACTGTGACTCCTCAAATTCCAAACCCTCTTTGCGGGATCTATGATATATGCCAGGTTTGTCTTTTTGCCCAATTGTCAAACTTCTTCTTACCAAAACATCATATAATGATGGATAATAGCATAGCATCTGAAGAAAGGATGCCTGGATTAACATTCTAACGTTTTGCTTCTTAACTGTCTGGCTTGTATAGATTGCTCAAACCCCACTACATCTCATTTTTTCCTCTGTAAAATGCGGACGGTGACAATTCCTAACATGTAGTACTGGAATAAAGATCAAAGGAAGTAATACTCAAAAAATCTTAGACCCATGTTTGGCACATAAAGATGACTTTGTAATTGCTAGATATTTCTTAGTATAACTTAGTGTTGTTTCTTTTTTGTTAATATTGTTCCATAACAGCAACATTCCACTATGATAATTAATTTTAAATAAACAAGCAGGCTGTTTTTTAATTACCAGTGACTTCCATAGATGAACTGCTGTATTTTATTACCTTATTATGATATGTACTATTCTACAATATAAAGTACAATGCATTCATATGCACTATTATTTATACATATGACATATAGTTCCAGACCTAAAATGCAAATAGATGTTCCCATTACTAATGATTATTAGGATCTTCTTAGGTGATGTTCGTTCTCCTACAACTAGTTATAGGTTTTATTGAAAAATGTTTAACATTGATACATATATGTGTATAAACCAATACATTTAAAGGCTTTTTCTAGGCTTTCTACATTAAGGTTCCTGCAAACACTGAGAAGAGAGGAGAAATAATTTTCTTCTGGATTGTCTGGAATTTAGAAATCATGATTTTTCCCCCCATTTTTAAGCTCCCAGGATCTTTTGGAGACCTAAGTCAGCTCCAGAAGCTTTATTTCTTTCCTATCTCCTGAGATCTAATTATTATAACTTCTTTGTATTCTCTTATAAACTGCTACTGTCTATCCCTTGGGGATTCATTCCTTTGATTATTCACTATAGAGTGGGACACAAATTTCCCAACAGAAACAAACTCATTACCTTGCAAAAGAATTGCACGGAATTTTTTATTTCAATAACTTTATTTATTTTTTATTTATTTATTTTTTACCATGGAAAATGCCAGATCAAAAACATAAGGCAGTCAGAAAGAGAAAGAGTATCGATCTCAGGTATGTAGTTATTACATCACTTGTAAAATAGACAGTAGTATTCAAGCATTTAGGAGTAACTCGGAGGTTTATAACATATAGTAATTTTTACATTTCGAGACAAATTTTTGCTAGAAGCTCTAAAGTCTTAGAAACAGAAAACCCAACTAAGACAGACTGTGACTTCTCAAATTCCAAGCCTTCTTTGCTAGATCTTTCATATATGCCAGTTTTGTCTCTGTACCTATTAGATGTGAGAAACATAGCCAAACTGCTTAGAAAAGCATTATCACATGGTGCACAATAGCACAGGTTCTAAAGACAGATACCTGAGCTCACATAGTAGCTCTTTGCTTCCTTTAAAAATAATAGGATTTATTGGTTTACGTAAATTGCTTCAACTGTTTCTCTTGTTGGCTTCCTCTAGATGGCTCCATGCTTGGGCTGCACAGGGCAGCTCTAGGCATTTCTCGTGTGGTTATAGCAGTTCCAAACCTCACATACTCATGAAAAAAATCAGAGAAAAGATCTTACATTCCTAGCTAAATCTAACAGAGTGTTAACATCATTCTCTCTGAATTGGGTCATATTCTCAATTCTGAACCAAAATGTACGTGTTCAAAAGATATGATAGGCTGATCGAGGTACACAAATCATAGCTCTTACCTGGGAATTGCAGTTGAGGTAAACTATTCAAAACATACACTGAAGGGAGGAATATCCTAAGGGAAATTTGACGTCCTGTTATGAGAAAGAAGTGTGGCTATAGGGTAGCAAATAGAGGTCAAGATCAGAGAGCCCTTGAACTGTGATTGCAGCTGGGGCAACCAGCATCCACACCCCAACCCAGCTCTGTGTCCTCTGCTCATCTCAAGCATGCAGTGCTTCTTTGTAAGTAATTGAAAGCTTGTCCTGGTGCAATATGATCCTGAAAAGAAAGTAAATACCTGTGTTATGAAGGATGTAAAGGGGAAGCAAAAAGGACCAGGAAAGTAAAGGAGTTAACACATTTAGAGATAAAGACCTCAGAATTTTCTGTTATGAATACTAAGAATATTATCTTCTTTTATTTCTGTAATTGAAAGCATCTTCTTTCCTGTTGCCCCCTTAAAAGTCAAAGAAATTGTCATGCAACTTTTAGCAAAAGTAGTTGGACAAATAGCTCAAATCCATTTTTCTCTAAAGGATATCAGCCTTTCCAAACATATTTGAACAGGGTCAAAACTTCAGTGGAACTTTGTCCAAGTAGAATGTTTTGGCTAACTCTTTAGTTTTGTGTTTTCTGTCTTTATTATTTTATTTTTAGGTGGTGTAACAAAATGTCTCTCAAATCTGTTTTGTTTTTTTTAACCTCTAGTTTAGGTGCTATCCAAGCTTTTTATAACAGTTTCCCGTTTAACTACCTGAGAATCCATCTCCCCAAGCCACCCTTCAGAATACTGCCAACATTATCTTTACAAAAAATTCAAACATGTGTCTGATAAAATAAACAAAAATCCTTCTTTTTGTTGCCAAGATCACTTCACACTATTCTTTGAGTTGTATGCACCTTACATGATATTAACACTTAGTAATTATTTCCTCAAACTGCCTTGCACTTTTATGCCTCTACAGATCTAATCATGCCATTTCCTTAGTTTGAAATGTTTCTTTTCTTCCCCCATTTCCTTCTGTCCTCATGACAAGTTAACTGGTGATCCACTACTTGAGGTGACTTATTGGAATCTCCTAGTCAAAAGTCACTTTAGCCTCTATTATAGATGGCATGTGTTACACGTGGCATTAGTGTCAAAATCAGCCTCCCCACCAGACTGTAAGCTAGATAACAGAGTGATCTGGAAAGCAGAGTGTTTGGAAGCACAGATTTGAGCATCAGAATTATACTCACATTCTAACTTTGCCACTAACTAGTTGCATGACCTAAGATAAATCAACTTCAACTTTCAGGTTCCCCATCTGTTCAGTGGCACAGCATAATGCCTATTGGGCTGAGTCATATAATGTACAATCTGCTTCTTTCACATCTCCCCAACCAAATCTACAGAATGTGAATTTAACACCATGCAAACACTTAAAAATATTGTAGGCCAATTTTTGTTTTGGGAGGTGAAGAGAAAGGGAGCCCATTGATCAAAAGAAGAAGAAAGTATTAATCTTCTAAGCAAATATTATTAGCAATGGATGTGATGCTGATGCCTTCTTTATCAGGAATTGGCAGTGGTAGAAACCATTTTGCCTGGCTTGGCTTAATCTTAAAAGGGAAGTCATGGAGTTTGTTGGGCAAACCTATAATTTATCATTGAAACTCAGAAACATTTGAGAGTGAGAAAGATGCTATTAAGGATTACACTGGTACAACAGGCCGAAGTGATATTGGCCCAGACAAACCTGCCCTGTACATGCTAGGAGGCTAAGTTGGATTTTTCATCTTCTGAAAAATAATGACGTATCCTATAGAAGGCCACTCCCTGACTGTAATAGTGCTCCTTCGAGTGCTCACACCAAAGCAGGGCAGCCGTCTTCAGAGCAAGACAGTTTCTCACTGGCTTCTCACTCAGGTACTCAAATCAGAATGGAGGAGTTGGGGACGCATAACTCCCCACAGATTTATTTCCTCTAAGACCAAATAGGAGACTATGAAGTCAAGTTTCTCTTAACCTTGTTTAGAAATACAACTTTAATAGTACAAACTAAAACTTTGTATTGTCAGTGATTATACTAAACAGAATAGATATCTCTAGTTTGTTGTTCCTTTTAGTGTTTACTGTCTAAACCCCAAATTGGTCACTCTCATTGTTGTGTTCATTTTAATAGAGTGTAAATAAGAATTCATTAGGAAATTCTTTTTTAATTTTTACAGTTTCATTAGCATATTCATTATTACAAATCATATTTATTTTTTATGCCTCTTATCCAATCTCCCCCCCCCCCCCTCCCCTTCCTCCTCCTCCTCCTCTGATAACCATAGATTTGTTTTCTCCATCTGATAGATTAGCTGCTTCTCTGTTGACTTGTTGTCTAGATGATCTGTCCAGTACTGAGACAGTCCAATCCCCCCCCCCCCCAATAACAATAGATTTGTTCTCTCTATCTGGTAGATTAACTGTTTCTTTGTTGATTTGTTGCCTAGATGATCTGTCCAGTACTGAGACAGTGTGGTCAGGTCCACCACTATTATTGTATAGCAGAAACTTCTTCTATTACTCTGGGTGTGCTTTGTGGAGAGAGAGGACCTCTTTTTATTTTTGGTCTTTGCTGGTGTCTCTCCTTGTGTCAGAGCAGTTTGGTGTGCCATGTGCATGGTGGCTGTAACTAATGCTGTAGCAACTAGCAGCTTTTGTGGCACCCATGACAATTGCAGTGGCTGTGGTGGGCTACCAATGTGAAAATGGTGTTTCTGGTGTGCTCTTTACCTGGTTGCAGCTGGGTTTGGCTTCCCCCGGCTCCTGACTCAGGACCCCAGTAGGGCCCTGGGCATATAGGCTTGTATGTATATTATATTGTTTTCCAGTACTGAAGGCTAGAATATCCCACGCAGGGTTTAAATATTCCTTGAAAATTGATATAATAATCCCCATTCAAAAAAAAAGATTATAAATTTCAATAGACATATGCTATTGAAGATTAGAACATGTAAATATGTGGTTAATTAATTTTCAGGAAAGATGCCACTGGTTACTCTTGGTACATGTAACAATTGCTGGTCTGAATGTTGGAGTTCTCCAAGCATTGCTCCTGAGCATTCTTTGTTCCACCAAGTAAACTGTCTGCTTAGAAGGAAATGTCTTCCAGTTCCATGGCTTAAATACCACCTATAAACTAAAACTCCCAAATATGCATTTCTAGGCCCCACTTCAAATAAATACTTTCTTAACATCTCCACATGGTTATATATGTTTTTTCCTAACTTAATATATCCCAAACAGGTTCTTGTTTTTCTGATAACCCACAGCCCTTTTCCAGTCCTATAGTTCAAATTTCAGTAGAGTCCTTGACCAACCCACCCAGTGTTTTATGCCAAAAACCTAAGAATAAACTTTAATTTTACCCCTTTTCCTCAACTATTCATATCCTTCAAAAGTATCTATTTACCCACAAAAATAAATCTTTTTATTCACTACACTTCTTACTAGCTTGCCTGCATATCCATCACCATCCTATCATCTCATTACCTAGAGCACTGCATTTGTCTTCTATGGCCTGTCTCCCAAAGCACACGATCTATTCCTATTAATGATTCTTTGTTATTAAAAAATAAAATGCCAGATCATGTTATACTATTGCTTTAAGAGTTCCCTGATTTCCTTTTCATTTCCTACAAAACCTGTATGATTCTGTCCTTTCTGTCTCTCTGACCTCACCTTGTGCAATTACTCAATATTCTCAGGACCTGCCATCTCGCATCTCTTCCTTGAACATGTACTATCGCTTTTGCTTAGAATATTTCTCCTCTTTGCAGGGTTTACTTCTTCTCACCTTCTAAGTCTAGGCTCAGAGATCACCTGTTCAAGAAAGTCTTTCCTGACCACCTTATCATTCCCCAGTTGTTCTGTTATGTTTTTAATATCTACATATACCTTTTTTTTACTTATAATCTGTCTCCATCATAAGAATGTGATCACCAATGTGTGCCTGGCTCATAGAAGGAGCCAAAAAAAATTTTTTTAAATACTTAATGAATATGTTTGATTCACTAAAGTAAGTTAAGTGAATGATGATATCAAAATTTTTTGCTTCCTTTCCATAGACCGAATAAGTGGATTTATTTGGGTAGTGCAGTGAAGGAAATGCATTTGTGCTCTGCCTCTCAGTAATAGAATAAGAGACCAGATGCTAATAGCATGACCTTATATTCTCTGATAATTTGTGCAAAGGTCAGATGGTTATATAAGTATTTATTGTGACTTAAAAAGAATAAAACCCAATGTAAATGAACAAGGTATTAAATTTCAAGCCAGTGTTTGTGGTCTGCAAACTTTAAGAAATGGTATAGTTTGAATAAACATATTACTAGATCAGCAGATGGATAGCAAAGCAATATTTCCTGAACAATTAAAAGAAGGAATTCAGGATAAGACTTACTTGCCTAAGCAGGTTTTTAATGCAGATAAATTTGGTTTGTTTTGGAAGCAGATGCTTTTTAAATGATTTATTAGTTGTAGTAAAAAAAAAAAAAAAAAAAACTTGTTTAATTGTATTTTTATCACTTTTTCCACAGAATACCGCTTTCTGTGTCACTGATTTTACAAACTACAATTCTGCCAACGATATTACTTTTTCTAAGTTATGTAAATTTCATAGTTGGGAGGAAATGTGTATGTATCTATGTATCTATGTAACAAGGTATAAATAATTAGGGTATAAATAATTAGACCTTATCAGTTCCCAGAACATAATTATCAAACTCCCCATCCATAGGTTAAAGCAGATTTACACTAAGATTCTGCCCTGTCTCTCACATTGGCTCTCACCACTTTCCATTCAGAAATCCAAGGATCTCCTGTCTGTCTTAGTCATGTCTTGAGCTCAAAGCATCTATTCTAGCCTGGCTCTATCTCCATTTACTCCCTATAGCAAGGTCCAGTTGGCTGCTGGTACAAACGGAGAGTGGTATGCATGAAGCATACCAGCTGAGGTGGCATTTTTGCTAAAGTGTCAGTCTTGGGTGGAGGGGTGGCATATTCCACCAGTGCTAGTGAGCCTGAGAAGGTAAGCAGACTCTCTCTCCATCTTAGGCTCAATAAAGGGGGCTTTAGTTATATTGACTGGAAATATTTAGGCTAAGATAATTTTGATTTTCTCACTCAGTCACCTTCACAAGTTGTTAGGCCCTCCAGGATGGGCAACAAAGAACCTGGTCTGGCTGGTGGTGGAGGTTAAGGTTTCAGTAGAACACAGCCATCAGAAATATGCTGCTTCTAAGGTGTGTTGGCTCAGGGTCTTGATGGTAGTTGAGTATTTCCAAGTGAATGCACACTTGGCAAATAGGTGAATTTGGACTCAAGGGGTGATTTTTCTCAGAATTAGATTTGTCTGTTAAGATATGAAACCCTTTCAATAGAGTGCAATACGGTGACTTGAATACCTAACTAACCAGATAGACCTTAGACCCAAAAGTCACAATGCTTAGTGATCAGTTATTTGAGTTTACAACTTCAGTCTCTTCCCAGAATGCAAGTCAACCTCAGCAGGATGGGTCACATAGTCACATATTTCCCTTCCTTTTGACTTAGTTCTAGAACAAGCCAAATGGTTCTCTTTAGTTATTGCTCTTCCCTGATCTGGGCCGTGATATATGGCCACTCTACTCCATGCCAAACGATCTCTCCATCACTGCATTCCAAAAAATGTGTGGGATACACCTTGGTTTCTTTTCTTCTACGAGAGTTGATGCACGTCAGCCCATATTCTCTGCCATGGCCAACTCTATATACCAAGAGGTGAAATGACTTTGGCAAGTCCACTATGGAGAAACAGACAAATAAAAGATTACCCTACATCCTTATTCCAGGAAAATAAGACCTGCCCACTACTGTTTGACAAACTAGAAGGCTTTCTAAAAAAGTCCTTTATAGGACAAAGTTCAATTTCTGCAAATTAAAACACATTACTATGCCTGATAAAACATAACACTTGGAAATGTTTATGGGCCTAATAAAAGAACTTCAAAGTACACAAATTAGAGTAAAATATAGATAATTCTACAACAGTGGTAAAAGATTTTAACAACCCTCTTTGAGCACTCAGAGAACAACTCGAGACAGCATGGTATTGGTGTAAAGAAAGACAAATGGATCAATGAAACATGATAAAAAGTCTAGAAAGAGACACACACATATATGGTAAATTGATATTAGACAAAGATGTAAAAAAAAATTTGATAGGGTAATGAAAGTCTTCCAAGCAAGTGATGCTAGAACAACTAGACATAGTCAGGGGGAGAGGGGCAGCGGGAAGCAGTGAATAAACGTTAAGGCTTATCTCTCTTCATATACAAAAAAATCTCTTTAGAAAACACATACCTAACAATAAAAGTTAAACTATAAAATTTCTAGGCTAAAACATGGAAGAAAATTTTTGTCCTTAGGTTAGGCAATGATTTCTTTGATAGAGAGCAAATAAAATGAACAATAAAAGAAAACAGATACATTGGACTCTACTGAAATTCAAATCTTTTGCTCTTTGAAAGATAATATTAAGAAAACTAAAAGGCAAGCCATATACTGAGAGAAAATATTCCCAAAGCATACACCTGACAAAGGACTTATTTTTGGAATACTTAAGAAACTCTTAGAACTAAAAAAAAAACCAGGAAGATAAATGACCCAAAGATTTGAGCAGATACTTCAAAAAAGAAATACAAATAGCCAAGAAGCATATGAAAAGAGCTCAACATCATTATTCATCAGAAAAATGCAAATTAAAATCACAAAAATAAACCACTACACACACATTGAAATGGCAAAAATTAAAAAGACTGAAAAATAAAGTGCTAGTGAAGATGTGGAGCAAGCAGAATGCTCATCCACTGGTGGAAGAACTTTGGAAAACTCTTTGCTGTTTCCTTAAATGGTGAAATATATATCTACCAGAAAAAACAGCTATTCTATTCTCAGATATTTATCCAAGATAAATGGACACATATGTCTACAAAAAGACTCATACACAGATGGTGATCACAGCTTTACTAATAATAGCCCCAAACCATAAATAACTAAATGGTACGTAAACAGATGAAACACATGGGGTATATCCAAACACTGAAATATCACTCAGCAATTAAAGGGCCAAACTACTGATAATTAGAACAGTGCTAAATCTAAAATTCACTATGATGAGTGAGAGAAGCCAGACACAAAAGAATACATACCATGATTCAATATATACACAACTGTAAAAAATACAAGTATATTTAAAATGCCAAAAAGTTGATCAGGTGTTGACTTTGGACATGGACAGAGGGGAAGATGAACTACAAAAAGACCATCTATCTTTGGAGATGAGGAGAATCTTCTGTATCTGGATTATGCAGGTGGTTTCATGGATGTATCCACCCAAACCCATCCAATTGTGTACTTTAAATGGATGCAGATTATTGTACAAAAGTCATGCCTCAACAGAGTTGATTTAAAAATAGCAATGTTGGAATTTTAATTCCTAATTGTCTGGATCCAAACCAACCTTACTATCCAGTATTTAATTCTTTCTCTCAGTATGTACATGCAGCTTCAGGACTCAAGCCCAGAGTTTTGCTGATGTGGCAGAACCACACTGGGTGCACCCCTTTCCTCCGTCTCCATGAAACACCTACTTCTGCAGTCTCCTGCAAGTCATGTGAGTGCCATGAAATGCTAGAGCTGCTACTTTATGAGAATACATGATTGGCATTATCCCAGCTGCTTAATCTATTTTTTGTTTTCAACATTGTGTACAAACCAATAAGCCACTCAAGATTCCATGATGGAATGGGAAAGGAACTAAACTAATTTCTGTGGAGATTGCCATTTCCCCTCCGCTCTCTATCCTTGCAATCCTCAGTCTCACAGGTTCTATCCATGTCTCTTGTTCCTTATATTATAGAGCATCATTTTAAATAGTATAGATCTGTATTACAGTCTGTTTAAATATAATTAGTTTCTATCTTGCCAGAGATAATGGATCCTTAAAATTGTAGAAAGTCATTTATGTGGCTGTTGGTTGTGTATTTATCTTTAGACTTGCCCATTAAAGTAAAATGTTGTGGTCAATTTATTTCAAGTATCCATCTGTTTTATAACTTAAAAATGCAAAAGGTAATCATTTGATTTTAGTAAGTTGAGAAGGGATTTATTTATGAAGCCTTTCTTTCCTTTCACAGAAAAATGAATCAATAGAATTTTTCACATGACTAAAGACAGAGACTATAAACAAAGTGGTATTATTCTGGTAGCACAACATTTGTATTTATTCATTTATTGAATTTTCCACCAGATATTTTTCAACATAGCACATTGAAAATGTTTCCATTTTTCTTTCTTGGTTTTATTTATGTCACGTTTACATGTGTTTAAATTTGACTCTGCTTTTCCACAGAAGACTGAATTACTCTTTTTATTGACTTCTAAAATTTGTTTTGAGGGTTTCAAACCCACTTTTTTGTTGTTATCCTTGCAAATATTTTAACAGTATGTCTGGGAAGGGACATATATATTTTTTCCTGATTACCTGATTTTTGTAAGAGTATTTAAAGTTAGAATTCTGGAAAACAAAAAATTCCCAAATCTTGTGTTTTTCTGAATTCTCCTTTCCTCACTGCTTGCTTTTAATTTTTTAAAATCAGTTTTCATGGCTTCAGTTCTAGTGTTGACTTTATCTTTTGCTTGGCTCTATTTGTCTTCTACTTAACCACAGTATGTCTCCAGCCTAGCTTCTAGCTTTGGACTGGACGTCATCTTAGTTCAGTTAAAGGAAGAAGGGTCTTGGACTCACAAAGAAGTGAGCATGGAGCTTCGTTGCACTACTGCCTAGTTGTGGCCACAGGTGAGCTATTTAATCATGCTGAGGTTTTTGCATCATGTGGGACTAATAAAAGTTAAATGACAGTGTGGTTTTGAGACGAAAGTGCCTGGACAGTAAGTACTAGTTCCCTGTGCTTAATGTTGTGTTGTTCCCAGCTACCATGCTCCTGACCTTCAACTCTGGCATCTTTATTCATCTATTGTCAGTGTTCCAAAGGTCATCCTTCCTGATTTTTGGCTGACTTTATAGATATATAAAAGGTTCTTAGTTCATACATTGTGATTAACTTGTCTTGCATTTATCTGTGCTGATTATTTTATTATTCAGTCTGAGGTTGACCTTTGTGAGGGTCACAGTCCTGATCCTATTCTCTTGTTATTTTTTCAGATGTAGTAATCAAATGTTCCATACTGAGCTTTCAACATTTAATTGATATATCACAGATCACTATTCACCGTCTGTTACGTTTGTTCAAATAATAGAAAATAAAGTTAGAAATTGAGAGAATAATATTGACAATATTGATTGAGCAATTCTTCAAAGAACACCACGTATATTTTGTACACTGTATTAATTCCTTTATTATTAAGATTTTGAATTTCATAACCATCATAATTATATGCAAAAGTATAATATTTGGCAAAAAATGAACAAAAAGAATCTAAAAATAAACAGTTTGTTTAGCTTTATGGGTAGTATTCGCTAAGAGTTATCATGATTATTTAATACCATGTGTTATTATATATTTTGTTAATCTGCACTCTCGTTCCTAGTTTTACTGTAAATGTTTAGTAGGCAAATGAGACTTCAGACACAAATTTAAAGTAAAAATATTAAAATATTTATGTAAACATACATTCCCACCGTGACAAGGTATTCCTTAATTTATTATTTCTGTAGCCACTCCCTTAAAAACATTAGCAGCTTAAATTAAAGGACTCAATGAGCCACTAAATTTGTGAGATCTGATTTTCATGAAAAACAGCTAAGATAACTTAAAGTAATATTTTTTTTCAAATAATGATTATGAGGAAGCATAGAATATTTTACCAATTCCAGTGAATCTCATAAAAATAGACTTGCGTGCCTGTTTGTTTGGGGAGAAAGGAAAATATAAAAAGGAAAGGAGGCCAGATGAATACTTTTGCTGCAATTAGTGGTGATGCATGTGGTGAACTGCTAAGTATCCATGACTAATCGAGATAGACAGGGCTGTCCCTTGCTAATCACGAAAGATATTGGCCTGTCCATAGGAGAAAGGAGTGATTATATCAAAAAGAACAGTCAGCTATTACCAGGGCAGAGTCTGTCAAGGGTGTCTATGAATGATAAGACAAAAGGACAGAGATAAAATTAAAAGCAGTGTTAACCATCTTTAAATAAGAAGGAATTTTTATGTGCTCATGTATTGTATGAAAAGATGCTTTCCTTTGTTTTCTTTTACAAGACGTCTTTTTTAAAAAAACCCATAAAGAATTTTATGGAGTCATAAAATTCATTGTCATAAAAATTAATTGTAGTTATTGTTTCTTACAATACTGTAAAGCACTTAAAATTTTATAATTATTTTTTATTTCCTAAATAGTATTTAAATACTAATTACAGCCCAGTACCAAATCAAGTGCAGAATAAAGGATGAAGCCAAATGGAGCAGGTGGGTTGAGTGTTTGGGGTTTGGTAAAGCAGTTCTGTTTGTTTTCAGCCTGCCATTAGTTATGTAAACATGCAATTAAGTCTTGGTTTATAATTTTGAAATGATTCTTTTCTGCCAAACACAGGTTTAACTTGTAAGTTTTGTTACTGTTGCTGAGTCTTCAGTTTGGGTTCATCTCTGGGTACAGCAAGTACCTTTGTCAGGGAATCGGTAGGTGGAAACTAACTTTTATATGAGTATCCCTGAATCATTCCTTTTCTCTCATTATTGGCATCTTTGAGAATTTCTCTTTTTGGGGATGATTTTATAAATCTAACTAATTGAAGAGCAATACAAAAATTCATGAAAGTTGTTTATAAATAAATATTCTTTCAAATTTTAGAGCTCTAATATCCTGAATATCCTCCATCACTTGTTGTGAGGCGCAGTTCCCAATAAGGCGGACACCACCCCCAAATACTTGGGGGTTGTGGAAGGTTTATTTCTCCTCCCCAGGCAGTCTGGGTAGAGTGCTGCCCCTAGCCTCATTAGGGAAAGGTTCTTATAGGCATAAACTGCATCCTGTTTGGCATATAAGATGTTCTGTAAGAGCAAGCAAGTTGGATTACAGAAGCTGAAATATGCAGGTTATAGCAGAGCATGAAATTTTCCACAAATAAACATGTTTAGTTTAAATGGGTCAGTACTTGTGAGTTAAACCTAGGTAAAGAAGCTTCTTAAGTAAGGGTCTATCACACGTGGGTGTAAGGGCCAGAAATGTGGTTACTTGAGGAGGGGTCTGCTTTAGAGAGCAACTTTGTTTCTCATCTACACAAGAAAGAGCTGGCAGTCTGTGGTTTTCTTGCTAACACAGGAACAGGCTTGTGACTATAGAGCTATAGAGTGTAGACATGCATTTAGCTGTTTTTACAACGGGGACAAAGATGGATCCAGTCATGTTAACTTGCACCAGACTCAGATGTAGCAGACGGTTCAGTAGAATGAAGGGTTGTGAAGAGATGTCAAGATGGCAAACATTTGGTTAGAGACTACCTGATGGTGTGTTTTTTTTTTTTCTACCAGACTTCAGAAAACCACAAACCATATTAGACTATGACAGGGGAATAAGGGTGTTGAGGCTAATGAAGGAGAATGCTTCACGTGAGCAAATATCTGGAAGGTGTAAAGAAGAGAAGCATCGAGATGACTGTTGAAGTGGAAAATTGCAGAGTGAGAATTTTTTCTGTGGTCAAAGATGAGCTTTAGTCCATATTTAATTAGAGTGAGATATGTGAATCTTGGGGAATGCAAAGCCATAAAGAGCAAAGTCTGAGTTTTCTTAACCACAATGTTACAGCTGGTTTGGATGGTGAAGAAGGAATGGTTTGTGAGAGAGAGTAATTTGTGGTTCAAGCATCATGTTGAGAAACTGGATTTCACTTCTAAGACTGCAGAAAATGTGCCTGAAACATAATTAGACAATGGGTTCTGTAGAAGAGTTGATCAGGGACAGAATGCTAATTCTATTACTATGATAACCTACTTTTCTACCAGAAGGATGTTTCAGGCCTTGCACTTGAAGTGACTTGTCAGAAACCTTCCCTGGATTTAGTTTTAGGCTGTTATGCACATCTAATAGGACTGCAGTTGTTTATGACTTGAATTAAGTGGGAATATTGTGCAGTGATTCTTACGAAAAGATTTTAAACACAGGGCAAATTGTCAAGATCAACCAAACATAAGTCTTCTCATTTCATTGCTTGTAAATTCTTCTGCCGCAATCAAGGACTGAAAGAGGACTTTTGCCCTCTTAAACTTTTATTATTTCAGCAACATTCTTCTTAACTATTTCTTTATAGCTTAAAACCTCTCGAATATAGGAAGTCACTGGGCACAAGCTATTTAAAATAGTTTTGCAAAATAGTTACATAGTCCAGGGTATTTCTAGATTTCGTTCATTTGTTTCTCTACCAACAGACTCATACCAAGCTGAGTCTTGGTCTACCACTCCTACTCATTAAGTATTTCTAAAATGTTTCTATTTCTCCCCATCCCCATTATCACCATCAAGCCACCATCATCTCTTGTCTGCAATATTACAAGAGCTTCCTAACTGATCTCCTGGCTGTTCCTCTTATCTACCCTTCTAGTTTTTCTCCACACTGCAGCTAACTAATGTTATTTTCCTAGTGCACAAATGCAGTATCTCTATTCAAAGTCTTTCAATTCCTCCCTCTTTTGCTTAGCAAAAAAAAGTCCAAGGCCTTTGTGTGTGTGTGTGTGTGTGTGTGTGTGTGTGTGTGTGTGTGATCAAGAGCTCACTTTGTTTTGTTTTGTTTTTTCCTCAAATCAGGATAATTACTATATTTTTCAATATACAATGTAATCATTTCTTGTGACCCTTTACCAATTTCTCTCTAACTTTCCTTCTCCCTCCACCTTTCCCTGTGGTGACCTCAGTCCTGTTCTCTCCTTTTGAAAGTTCAAAGAATAATTGTGATTGTTGTATCTTTCTTTTTTTCTTTCTTTTTTTTTGCTTGTTTATTTCATTAGCCCCAATTTATGCGTGAGGACGTGGTATTTCTTTTTCTATGGCTGGCTTATTTCACTTAACATAATTTTCTCTAAGTTCATCCATGTTGCTGCGAATGGCAGAATTTCATTACTTTTTATGGCAGAGTGGTATACCGTTGTGTCTGTGTACTACAATTCTCTTACCAGTCATCGATCGATAGACATTTAGGCTGGCTCCAAATCTTAGCTATTGTAAGTAGAGATGTGATAAACACCAGGGCCTTTTTTGATCTCTTCTTGTTTCTCTCTAGTCTTTTATCCCTTAGCACAAGTGTCTTTGTCTTTAGGACTTTGATTAGAAAAGTCTTCTGCCCCTCACCTCTAGCCCTTTTCCTGCCACCTGGATGATTCCTGATTCCTCCTTTAAGTTTCAGTTTGGATGTTACTTCCTATCAGAAGACTTGTTCCCTTTAGAATAATTTAGGTATTCCTCCCTTGTGCTCCCAAGATCCTTGTATTTCTTTCTCATTTAAAATGTTCAAAAGATCTTCTCCTAACCTGTTTCTTTCAATAGAGTATAAGTTCTATGAGGGCAAAGCCCATACCTTGTTCATGATTGTATCTCTAGTGTTTAGCCCAATGCCTGGCATAGAATAGGTGACTAGTGGGTATTCAGTAAATTGAAAATGATTTGACTTCACTCCACAGCAATCTTTTTTAGTTTTGTTGGATAAAGAGAACATAGCAACTTTAATTTTAGATAGTTTTCTAGGCATACAACTTGGGCTTATCCTGAAATAACTGCAGGAGTGTCTGATATGTTGAGCTGATTGCTGTGTCTCCCTCAATCAGAAATTTCCTTGATCTGCCACTTCAGAGACATTCTGCTTTTCTTAAATGTCTACAGTGTGTTCTTCACTCACTTGGAAATTTTCCTGTACAACTCTCCAGAGATATTCAGCCTGTTTTTCTCTTCCTTTTAGCTCCTTTTAACCTTGGGTTTCACCTTCTGGCTCATCATGCTCTCTTCTTGCTCACACACCCACATCCATGTGGACTGAAACTTTTTCTCTGAACAGTGTTTTACTTTCTAGTCATAATCTGAGCTATAAAACATTCCACATGAATATCCCCTCAGGTAACATACATACAAACAAATACAAAGCAAAATGGTTTATGCAAACACATATATATTTGGGGAGAGACATATGTAACCTCAGGGTTAGCAGTTATGGAAGGGATTGGGTGTGATTAAGCGGTAAGCATTGCAGGCAGAGAGAGCAGAAAGTCTGTAGCTGCCAATTCAGGTTACCTTACAATTTAACAGGTATCTCTTAGCATCAGTGTACTTTCACCAAAAGAAGTCAAATTTAAAGCAAATAATTGCAAAATTCTCAAATATCTTTGAATTTTATTTTTCCTTTTATTACTGCTTTAACAAGTCTTATAAAGTGGAATTATGTAGGTTCTGTACACACCAATTCATAGAAAGGTTTCATACTGATGCAGTTGTTAAGTGAGGCAAGTAAGTAGTAAGATTGTAACTTTATACGGGTGGATTCTTTTTTTCTCTGTAGCACTGGCATCTTCTTTATTTCCCCCTAAGACAGGCCTTGAGTAAGTGACATTTCAAGAAGCTACCAGAAGACAGAAAACAGCATCTGATTACTTTAGGGTTAATCGTTAGCAATATGGTTGTACTAGTGACATTGTTTATAGCGTTCAATTAAATGCCAGTTTAATGACACTCCACATTTAAACAGCAGTGCTGAGCCTTTATATAGTTCCAGCCCAGAGGACTGACCAGCTGTCTGCACTTTCTGACCCTCCACATGCCTTTCCTTCTATGTTTCAAGGATACAGGTAATTGCTAGTCCTGAAGGAGACTTAAGCTATTGTCTAGCTATATACATGATGCCTTTCTTAATAGGAAATGAACTGGCACTCTTCTTAGTGCCAAGTACCCAACAGAAAACTGCATTTGGGTATTAATATGGTAGGAATTTTGTTTCATGAAGACTTGGCTGAATATTCTACTCTACATTTGCAGCTTGTTATTATACCTTGCATTTTGAGAGGAATGATGGCTGCATTACCACGGACTAAGCAGCTGCAGGATTATATCTTCCAACCAAGCAATTCACTTGGGCTTTTGGAAATAGGGTTTTCGGGCCTGAAAAGTATTCCCATTTCAAGAGTGAGAGTACACAAACTGACCAAACACTAATACTCAGCAACATGAATCTGCCAGCCCCTGATAATTTACATCTAAAGAAGCCAATCTGAACCAAAGTGCTGTTACCGAAATGTGTCCTTTACTAGTAGATTTCTATAAATGTATGATATTTTGTTCATGCAGATATTCTCAGGTGAAAGAAAATAAAGCTAAGGTCTTTTTGCTGCACTGATGCACTATTTCTTCTGACACATTTTCGAGATGATCTTTGATGGGAATGTATCTTGAAGATATCAATAACATCTTCTGTTGGGAAAATAGAATAATTTAATCAGGCCCCCTCACCTAGCGGCAGGTTGGGGGTGTTGCAGTATTCTCTGTGGGCAGGTTGTGTG
Organism: Galeopterus variegatus; assembly: GCF_000696425.1. Taxonomy (NCBI): domain Eukaryota; kingdom Metazoa; phylum Chordata; class Mammalia; order Dermoptera; family Cynocephalidae; genus Galeopterus; species Galeopterus variegatus. Next base: position 765,563 of record NW_007726605.1, read on the forward strand.
GGGGTGCAGTTAGTGCGCATGGGTGGTGCCACCACCTTGGCTGGAGTTTAGTTTTACTGCCTCAGGTGGACACAGCTCCACGCCGCCCTGTTTTCCAACTTGCAGCTTCCAAGGCCCTGTTTGCCAGTTACCCAGCTCATAGACCTGCATGTGAGGGGTCTGGTGACCCAGCCTGGCGTGTGAGGGGTCTAGGGACCCAGCCTGGCATGTGAAGGGTTTGTGACCCAGTCTGTGAACGGGCTTGAGGGGTCTGTGAGCTCCAGACCTAGTCCAAGCTCTACAATCGGCCCAGTCGGCAGGATTCTGGGCAGGTAAAAGAGCCCCACAACTGGCATAGTCATGTAGCTTTACAATTGGCATCACAAACAGGGCTCTGACATTAGCCCTAGCACTACATATTCCTTCCTACCCCTTCCAACAAATATAGTAGACAAGAGCTTACTATGTGACAAGCAATTTTTTTCTTTTTTCTGATGATATGCAAGTGGTAGTCTCCATCTCGGAGAACTTCACAGCCTCGTGGGAAAGACAGGAATAAACAAAAAATAAAACACAGTGTAGATATGAATATGAAGCTAGTGGTACTGCAGTGGGCAATACAGAAATACAAAAAACAGAAACCTTCTTTTCAACACAATTGTATTAGTCCAGTTTCGTGTTGTTGCTATAATAGAATATTTGATTATGAGTAATTTACAAACAAAAGAGGTTTATTTGGCTTATAGTTCTGGGACAGTTGCATCTGGTGTGGGCCTCAGGCTGCTTCTATTTAGGGCAGAAAGTGGCAGGTAGCCAGTGGGTGGAAGATCATATGGTGATAGAAAGCAAGAAGGAAAGAAAGAGGGGAGGTGCCAAGGTCCTTTAAACAACCAGCTCTCATGGGAACCAACAGAGTGAGAACTCACTACCCCCACCCAGGGAGGGTATTAATCTGTTCATGAGGGACCCATTTACCCCTATGACCAAAACAGTTCCCAACATTGCCTCATTGGGATTCAGATTTCAACAAGAGCTTTGGGGGAAAACATACTCATACTCTATCAACAACACAGGAAAAAAGTACTAAACAAGCCATATATAAAAAATAGGTTGAATTGCCAATCTGAGGTGATTTTAGCTCTTGATTCATATGACTATAGTGTTAGCTTCTAGAATATAAGTTTTTAAATATACCAGGGAAGTTTGTGCTGGTAAGCAATATGTGGTAATGATAATAGTATCACCTTGAGTAACCTGAGAATTAAATATTTCATTTAAACATCTTAACAGAGCATACACAAACATCTAGCATATGGCAATTGCAAATATTCTATAAAATTAGCCAGTAATTATTATTAACAAAAGAAGATCAAATGCTTTTTTATTAAGAATGTTCATATTATTAATAAGATATATGCATTTTTAAAATATATATTCATAAACTTCAAAAAGTTCATGTAAAAATAGAATAGAAAGATACTACAAATGTTTCCATGAACTTTTTGAAGTACCCTTGTATTTAGAGATAAACATACAGAGACAGACAGAAACACAGAGACAGAGAGGGAGAGAGTCATATATCAGATATCAATACTACGGTAGACCTCACAAGGAATCCTACTTTAACTGGATTAGAGAAATTCTATTTTAACTAAATTATAAGAAGAAGAAAACTACACTTTAATACACTTGTTTGTCATGAATAAACATTTCATTTTCTATCACTTCTAGCTATTCAAGTGAGAATTTAATTAAATGTTCTTACTTGAATAAATAATCTGATAAAAAAAAGATCAGTTATGGCTAATGACTGGAGGGGACTGTCTTTGGTGATTGATGGCTTTGAGAATGCAATGCTCAGTTTTATTTTATGGTGTATTCTGACCCTTGAGTGGTGTTTAATCTCAGGCATGGAATCAGAACATAGAATCAGAATCACCAGGATTTCAGGTAAATTATTTAAATTAATAATATTTCTTAATTTGTGAAACATTGTCATTATCACTTTATGTAAAATTTCTTTCTTATTTAATTTTATTTCTTCTGAGTTCCTATTTGCCATCCCTTTTTTGGTAGACATTTAATGAGGTCAACTCAGTTCTTTGAATTTGTGCATATCCTTGAAGAATGTCCAATGTTTTTGATGTTACTTTCTTACCTTTATTTTTGTTAAACAGTTGTCATTATTTACATGATGTTGTACAGTAATCTTATCCTTTTTCTTCCTTGCTTCACTTAACACTAATTTTTTGATACATTCATATATCAAGTTCATTTATTCTAACTGATCCATAGTTTCTGTTATTTATAGCCAAGAATGTGATTTTTGTATTTGCACACTTAATTTCATGAAATATTGTCATACTGTTCTCTTCAAGGTCTGTGATGGTTTATACTATCACCAGAAGTGCAGGTAGATTCCATCGAGCTATCCCTTACAAAAGAAAAGTTTTTAAAACAAAACTCATGTGCAAATTTCTGTTGAAGTAAACCTTTATAGTGCATATTATATACTATGTAATTTAAGCAAAACAGCCAGGCATGTCTTATGTCAAGGAGATGCTCTATAAATGCTTGTTGAATAAACTGAACTAAGTGCAGTGGACTTCCATCTCTGTCACTTATAAGCTGTGTCATCTTGGATAAATTACTGAATCTTTTAGTTCTTTCATCTGTAAAATGGATATAATTTTAGTCATTTTATTGGGTTTTTAGGAAGATTAAGTGAGATAGTACTTGAGAAGATTTAGTTTAAAAAAATCTTTTTGTTGTTATTTTTATTCTTTTTGGTGTCACTCAGTGGTGCCACAGAGGTTCATATGTAACTGCAAGGCAATGAAACTTACCTAGTTTTGTAAATTAAGGCAAACCCACACAACATCTTTATTAGTCCATTTCTTTTGCTTATAACAGAAACACCTGAAATTGGGTAATTTATAAAAAAACAATATTTTTTGCTTATAGTTTTGAAGGCTGAGAAGTCCAAAGTCCAGGGAACACACCAGGTGAAAGCCTTGTTCTTGGTGGTAGCTCCACAGCAACACAGGGTATCACATTGCAAATACAGCAGGAGCAAGAGAAAGAGAGAGAGTAACCTCCTCAACTGGCTCTCCTTTTAAAGCCATCAGAACCATGTCCATGACCACCATTAAACCATCAATGGATTAATCCATTCACTAGGGCATGGTCCTCACAATGTAATCATGTCTTCAAGGCCCAACCTTTGAATTACCATAACAGGATTTTCCATCCCCTTACCACTGTCACAGTAGGGGTTACATTTCTCATGCATGGAACTTTGGGGGACACAATTCAATCCATTGAAAAATCTATCTCTCCATTACATTGTTCCCAGCAGAGTGCCTCTTGGCTCTTAAATACTTAACCTTATGTATTAGTCCTTTTCTGTTGCTTGTAATAAAACACCTCAAACTGGGTATTTTGTAAAGAAACAATATTTATTGCTCCTAGCTTTGGAGGCTGGGAAATCCAAAGTCCAGGGAACACATCTGGTAAGGGTCTTCTTTGGTGATGGCTTTACAGCAATACGGGAGTCTCACATGGCAGAAAATGGTGGAGTATATATATATATAGAGAGAGACTCTCACATGCTTTCCTTTTAAAGCCCTCAGAACCATGCCCATGACCACCCTTAAGCCATTAAATTAATCACCTCTTCAAGGCCCCACCTTTCAGGTATGATAATAGGGTTTCCCACCCTCTTTACACTGTCACAGTGGGGACTAAGTTTTGGTGGGACATCAATCCATAGCACCTTCATAGAATGCATTAACTCTTAATACATTTATAGCTAATCTTTACATAGGAAATTCTGTATCTACATTTGGAAAACAAAATCAAACCATTTTGGGGCAAGTAAAGTACAGTATGTTCTTAAATTACATTTCAAATACAATTAGTAGAATGCAACAATCACATGTAGATATTTTGAAAAGAGCAGCCTGTGTCAACAGAGGAGATATGGGTATATTAGAGATATATTGGGCTCTAAGAGCCATTGCAGCAACATACTCATTGTGAGCCATTCTCTGCCCCACACTTGTCCTGAAGGTGTTTCCAGAGTGCCTTTCAAAACTAAACTTTATTTTGACTTAGTTTTATAGAATAAGCCTCCCCCGATTGAGAAAGTATTAAAGAAACTATGAGTAAGAAAACAAATAAATGAAAAAAACATAAAATAGGGGAAAAGACGTTACTACACACAAAAGCAACTCTTTGTACTAACCATGTCAATTATTTGGTAATCAGAAAACAACATTTTAATCATTTTACATCCAAGCATACTTCTATATAGGGGTTTTCTGTTTTAATTTATAATGAGAAAATAAGTTGGGTGTCTTTCTTGTTAGAATGGATCTAGGTTATGTAGGGGCTACAGCTTATACTATCAGGGAAGAATCCTCTTAAACTAAAAAGATACAAAATATCTTACTTTCATGAATGTTATAGGCATTCATTGCCAATTTCATCCCAGGCTCTTGGAAAGGGTTCATGCAAGTGAAGGGTTCTGAAGGTTAAGCTTCATCAATTTCATAGTAAGTCAACTGCTGGGATCTGGGATGATTTGTAATGTATCATAATCTTTTCCTTTTCATATAATGAGAAGTACCCACTTAGCATTTTGGCACAGAACATCTGATTCTCAGGAATATATTGACTGAAACTAAGCAGAAGATTCCTGTTCTAAGACAGAGATGCACTTTGAAGAAAAAAATTTGAATGGGGGGAGGGGAGAGACTTCATGTAGTCATAGCCAAAATTTCCTCTTCTGTTCTTTGCTACTTGGTAAGTCATTACCAATTTTGTTTTTAATTTTGACTCATTTTCAATTAATAAGTGTATCAGCCCTTGGATTATCAATTTAATTGAACAGTTGTACTTGTAGGAGGCAATCACAAAGCAATTTTATTTTTATTTCCCATTGTACTTAAAATACACTGTGTGCAGTTATGTGCAGTTGTTTTTGTCCCTGACCCCTGAATGAAAACTCATGTGGATTCCATGACTTTTACCATCTTTCTTATTTGGTACAAGTTCTCTAGCCCTTTGAATTTAAGTCATAATTCAAAATTTAAATGTCTAGTCATATGTAAAATGAAAACTTCAGAGGTTGGTTCCAGTTTATCTTTTCCTTTCTCACTTATCCCCTCTACTTCTTTTCCCTATCTCACCATGAGTAATTTATGACCTCTTCCAAATTTGGGGTGTGGAGCAAAAGAATAGATAAGGGGGGTGGCCAAGTTCTGCAGTGACTGATACTAGTGTGATGGTCCAGTAAAGGCACTGTCTCCCTCTCTCCCTGAGGTTTTCTCAACTGCAGTTTTCTAGACAGAACAAATGAATCTCTCTCTGGGTAAGTCACTTACTCATTTCTTATCCTTGCACATCCTCCATTTCTTTTTTCCTCTAGGTTTTCTGCCCTTCAAGGAAGCCATCTCAAACAGGATCTAAGATGACCTCACACTGGCTCTATCATATGTTCCAAAAACTCACATATTTTTGCCCCAGGGGTCTCTGACATCCCACCATTGAACCTCTGAATGTAAGCTGCTTCAAAGCAGGAAACCAGCCCACGTTTTACCCCGTCAGTTTTCCAGGAAAAATTCAGAAGCCAAACTACCACATCCCCAAACTGAAAGGGGCACATTTTAAGTTCCCAAAATGGCAGATATAATAACGCATGCTTCATTTTTCCCCCTCATGGGGTAGTGGGAGGTAGAACTCATCAGCACATCAACTGCTCACTACGAAAATTTCCTTCCCTTATATTTATATCCTCAGTGTTGGTAAATTGCTTTAGAGGTTATGTGTCTTGTTTCCTTCCATCTTCTTTGAACTAGTTTTATCCTGAAATTGCAACACACTTGAAATGTGTATTAGTTAAATTAGCGCATCTGTAAGAAATGTGGATATAAGATATGTTTTTGCAAACCTAAATATTTTCAGCATAGATTCTTCTGCTCTTTCTGTGATGAGTAAATAAGAGGTAGTAATCTGTTTTAAAGTATTATATATTTACTTTGTACATGTCTTTAGTTGTGTCTTTCACATAGTATGATTTATGCCATTAGAATTTAACCCTAAGCTGAAACAATTGGGTTAAAATGCCTCAGGAAGAGATAATGGTTCTTTAACTGGTAAGAGACATGTAAGATTCAGATATTTTGTCCAGATTTCTTTGAATTTCTTTTTAGAATAAAGTTAACTCCTTTTTGCTTGCTGTAAAATATTTGTCCCTTAAGAACAGTTGTATCAAATATTATGAATGACATGAAAATGGCAAAGAAACACACACACACACACACACACTTAAGACCTCTTTCCAGCAATGCCACAGAAGGGCCAAGAAGCTAAAAGGAAATAAATTGGCAATCAAGAAGGCTTAAAAACAAATACAAAATAAAACAAAAAAACCCAAAACGAAAACCAAAAAATGAAACTGAATAAGAAAAGAAGGGATTATAGGTTACATGAGAAGATATTTTTTACTCTTCTACTTTTGACAGAAATTATAAATAAAGTTACTTTGCAAACTATTTAGTTATCTTCCACACACAAAAAAATTATGTCTAAGTTACTTACAATGTAATTAAAATTATTGTAAATTAACATCTTCTTGTAAGTAAAAATTGAAATTCTAAATTGTTGCATGTGTATAAATTAGAAATACCTTACTTTAAAAAAAGACCATATTTTTTCCCAGAAGGAAAATCTATACCCTTTTATACAACAGGGATTCTTTTATTCCAGTGTATTATGTAGTATGTTAAGCATAGAATAGATGTCCCACTTTGTCAGCATCAGTTATTTGTTTTTGTTATGTTTAGAACAGCTGACACTTTTAATAACAGTGGAATTATGGGAGGAATTTCTGTTTCAAATGAGTCTTTTAGTAGCAAAATTAAAAATAATTTGATTCAGGGCCTGGCTGGATCAAGTAAAAATGCTGCAGGTTTAAAACTTACTGCATGTAATTAAAGGTGCTTTTATTCTGATGCTGATGTAGAGCTTGTATGTAGTTAAAAACCTTCTGGTGGCATTAGATCCATTCTATCTATACACTGTTAATAAGTACTACTTTGCCTAAGTCATGTTCAGAGTGTGCTAAAGGAGTGTGTTGATTTTTTTTAAAGTTTTTCTAGCCATAGTGTCTGCTGTGCTGTTTGAGAAACAAAATCTTTAACAAAATCAAGAAAATCAAGTTTGGTACCTGCTTAAATGGCTGTTTTACATTACATTGAAAACTCAGACTTAACTTTTCACTGAGAACTTTGATCCTTTTGAGCATATAACACAATGCAGAGATGCTAGTGATATGCTTGTTGATCTATTTGAGGCATTTCTCTCAATCCTATATAAGAGTATAATAACCCAACTTGATAATTTTTGCTCATGTATTGGTATTTGAATTAATATAACCAACAAATCTCAGTCCACTTATTTTCCAATACCACCACTTGGCATTCTTTAATTCACTGGCTTTATAGCATTTACGGATTTCAAGGCTATTTGAAATATAAGGATAAAGTTAAAGAATTGAGACTCTGAGACTATAAGATTTTAGATATAGAAAGAATACTAATTCGGAGATAGTTTAGGATAATTTTTTCATTTTACAGTTGAGAAAATTGAGGTGGTGTGATAGAACCAATAGGTAACTAGTGCTGGAATAACTAGTTATGGGTAAACATCACTAGAACACAATCATCCCACCTGCCACTAATCTAGGGCTCTGTCAACCAACACTGAAACCAAGCATGAAGAAGTAAGAAAGAAATATGCTTCTTAACCTCAAGTCATCTGAAATGTGCTTAAAACAAGCACAAACTAATAAGTTACTCTACTTTAGGCATGCTGCTTTCATTCTTATTCATAAATAACACTTCACACATAGTAAATGCTTGACGAATATTTGTTGAAATAAATTAAATTTATTCAAGGATAAATATAGTGTAACACATCTTTCCAAGGTATCACCATGTTAATACTAATTCCTGAATTTCACATGTTCTGAGGTTATATGTACTCAGAAGTAGTACCTGTCCTTTACCTAAAAATTCTGTTAATTCAGAGAGACCACAAAGCAGGTGTTCTCCCATGTGCTCAAGAATATATCATCTTGTGTTGTTTTGCTCTGAGTCAAGATCTACTTATCTCTCTGTTGTCTGTACCCTCCATTTGAATGTGTTCCCTCAGGGCAGCGACATCCTCCAATATAGTGGCCACCTATCCTTCCATGATGCCGAAGATACTCTATAAGCAGGGATGTGGGTGGGGAGAGTGGTTCTTTCCCCACAATTCTGTTATTCTTCTCTTCCTGAGGCCTGAAGCAGCACTGCTAGATTACAAAAGCTAGTAAGTAGAGGAGCTAATAGATAAACCCAGGTCATCTGGCTCCAGACTCTGTATTCTACGCTACACTGTATGGGGTAAGGCAGTGATATTCCATCCTGTACATCCTCCTCCTCTCTCTGAGAATCATGCACAAGAATGTCTATCTTCCATCTTCAGGCAAACAAACCAAAGTTGCACATACATTAAATTGGTTGTTCCTAGAGGGGCAAGAAGGGAAAGGGCTCCATCTTCTCTTTCTAGATGTGTCCTAATCAAAGCTCCAGCTTTCCAACCCAAATTGTTGTAACAAAATAGCAAGATTCTTCATTCTTTGATATATATTTTATACTTGTGCTGTGTATTTCTATGCTTATTGATCTGAGATATATGGTCTTGTTTTGAAAAGCTATAAAACACTCTTCAATTGTTTGTTTTTCTATATGGCATGTTTTTTCTGTGATTTTGCTACATTATAAAAAACTTTAAAATCTCAGTGGCTTACTACGCTATTCCTTTTTCATGGACTTGCAAGTGAGCTGTGGCACTGCTGGGCACTGCTGGGCTCAGATGGGGTCAGCTGGGCTTGGATTCAGGCTGCAAGTTGTATTCAGTTATGCTCAGTGTCTCTTCTCATTTAAGGACTAGTGGTTCTACCTGGCATATTCTTCTCATGGTAGATGACAAAGGTACAACCAGCCAAGACAAACCACTCAAGCATATTTAATTTCTCTGCATTCATCACATTTAATAACATTCCTGTTAACCAAAGCAAGTCATATGGCTCAGCGCGAAGGTAGTGGGATAAGGATGGATACCTATGCTACCAGAAGGTACTGTAGAGTCATGAGACAAAAGGTTTGGATGTCATTCTATTACTATGGTGAAGGGGCGAAGAGTAGAGAACATTAATCCGCTTTACTACAGTTGTCAACGATGATGATATAAACAAGTTTTCTTTTCCCCAGCTTTTGACCCTAAGCTTTATTCACCCTGAGATTTTTATATTTTTTTTTTTTTTTTTTTTTTTTTACCGATATGGGGATCACAACCCTCGGCTTGGTGTCATCCACACCGCGCTCAGCCAGTGAGCGCACCGGCCATCCCTATATAGGATCTGAACCCGCGGTCTTGGCTCGCCCAGTGCCGCACCCTCCTGAGTGAGCCAGGGGACCGGCCCCTGAGATTTTTATCTTTAATGTTAAAGGCTTAATAAATTCACCTTACAGGAGTGGTTTTAATCAGCAATTAAAGAACATTTTAATTTAATAAAAAAACAAACTTCTTCTAAGTGAAGAGAGAAGTTCTTAGGATATGATGTGCCATAGCCAGAGAGGACACAGGACATGGAAATTTGCTTTGAGAAAGTGATACCCAAATTAACATGTCGCCTGGCTCTCATGGTTTTAGGCACGAGTGTTAAGGAGAGAGGACTACGGTTTCAAATGTGTAAATTTGGAAGATCCTTTTTAAAAATAAAAATAAGAATACAGGCTGCAGTATTTTATTGCTTAGATAAAAAGAGTGTGTCATACTGGGGATGGGGATTCTTTCTTTCCACTTTTCAGACACTCCTGAAACCAGCAGCCTGAGAATGAAGCAGGAGCAATATGCATGTGAACTACAAGCAGGAGAGGACATTACGGTTCAGCAAGCACAGGTAAGGTAGGTGATCCCCACTGTTGAGGTATGGTGATTCAGCAAAACAGATCAAGGGAAGAAAAAAATAATAGACCCCATGGTAAGTGTGAGCACTGGCTCTAGCAAATACACAGACATCCTGGTTGGGAAGAAAGTTCAGGGGAGGAATTTTATGCTATTGCAGGTTGTTTTCATCTGAACTAGTATGTTTGGAGGAATCACGGTTTATGTTATCATTATTATTAATTACTATTATTAATCATCTTACTGTTTCATCTTCACTGATGTGACAGAATGGTGAACTCCGACAATTCTTTTTTTTATGAAAGGAATATATACCCAGCTCAATTCTCTTTGCTTTGGCTATAATAAAGGAAATGAAATTGGATCTATCTTAAGAAAACAAGGATGAATGATAGCTTATCAGATCAATAAAAAATTATTGTCATTTGGATGAGAATTTGCCCAATGTACAGAAATTTGCTTGGCAATTCTAAGTTTTTATGTTTCCATAAGTGCAGGATTTATCTATTGCTATCAAGTTAGAAGAAAATAAAAGTTACCCTATCAGTACCACAGAATTGTATTCCGATACTTTTCATCACCTAAGGGACATTCCACAGGCTGTGAAATTCTCAATAAAATTGTAAACCTCATTGAATTGTCTCACACTGAGTTGAATATCAATAAAACTACAATTTCATTGGCAAGTACTGGCTAGCAAAAATGAGAATCACATTGATTTACATTATCATAGTTTAATATCCTTTAACAGACATTGTCCCTTAGGTTCACTCTTCAGATAGCTTTTTCTTTCTTTTAACCAACCTCTTCTGTGGGATTTTCTTTCTTAGGAATTTCATCTATTCCCATACTTTAAGCATCAATGAATCCTGAAATCATATCTCTAGACCTGCATTTCAGTCTCCTAGACCCGTTTCTTTAGATATTCTACAAGGTACTGAAACGTGGCAGGTTAAAAAACAAAGCCATTCATTTCCCATCCTCAATATCTCCACAAATGTGCTCTTCCTCTTGACATTTTCATTTTTCTAAACAGATCTAGTATTTTAAACTTGGAGTTCTTCCCCTTTTTCTACTTTCTTTATATTTTTCATTGCCAATTCTTAGGTCTATAACATGTTAATATTTTAATCTTAATATTAAGATTTTTAGACCATATCCTTTACAGCCTCCTAAATCTTGAACTCTTTGATAAGTCTTTCCAAATGTAATTCTCAGGTTTACATCTCCTGCCTTCTTAATTTGTCGACAGTACCCCACTGCCAATTAATCTTCCGAAGGAGCAGCTTCTCTATTACTCCAACTTCATCCATCTTTGCGGTTTGCTTCAAATGCCATTAACTCCATGACAATGTTCACTAGTGTCATATCATCTATAGTCTCTGGGACATGTGAATTTCCTTGTAAATTTTACCTTTCAAATATTAAGTCACCCATGTTTAATCCTTTAGAAATGTGATCAATTTTGTGTTTATTCTCCCATTTTTCCCCACCAGGCACAAAATTGAGTGCCTTTGATGCCAAGGATGGTGAGTTACTCATCTTTCTATCTCAGGCTATAACTTACACATAAAAGATGAACAGTAAATGCTTACTAAATCTAATCAGTGACTTTACAATTTATTTTACAGCCCCTCTCCAGATTATCATATTTTCCCTCCGATGGTCATGCAATTGAAGAATTATCTAGTGTCACATTACTACCTGGGAACACAAATTCTCACATCTAACTATTGATATTATTTTGCTTGAATTTGCTGGAAAGCATTTTTTCCCCCTAAGCTGAGAAAGACATTAATTTACACTGTTAGGGTAAAGTGACTGCTAAGAATACTAAAGGTTGTTTTTACTGAAGAGCTGCAATATTGTGTCGGAAGCTCCTGCCATTGAAAGTCTTAATGTCAGTGTCTCCCACAGACTAGGTGTTACACATACTTTGAATGAATTAATTTGGGTAGCTGTTGATATTGAAAGTGGTATATTTTTGGGAAAATTGAATAAGACATTCTAATTTGTCTTCAAATTCAGTAAAACCTGAATTAGTAAAAGAAAACAGGGAACTATAAAATTTATGTAGCCAATAATTCTTTAGCTAAGTACCCTCCACATTTGCTGTTGTCTATTTCTCTTTATCACCCAGTCTAAACCAACTTGTACTGATTCTCCCATAATAGCTAGAGTCGAACATATGCTGAATCTTGTAAGCATGTCTGCTATGAAAATAAAAATGATTACAGTTTATTTGAGATGATCTCATATTTTTTTAGCTGTTTTTTTTTGGATTGCATTGTTCTAATAGCACACAACCACTCCCAGCTTCTGGTTAATAAATTGACATTAAATAAACCATGAAACTGGTGCTAAAATTGACAATTCAACAATTAAAGAGACAGAAAATGGAGATGGTATATTTATTTTAACACTGCCTCCATTATTCTAAACCTCCCAGCAACAGTAATAAAATATTTTAGCAAGAGTTTCCAGATGCAATGGGAATTTAATATTCTTCTCAGAAAGAGAAGCTTGTTCATAATTCACCGGAGAAGACTGGGCTTATAAATTATTAAATTCCTCTTATTGTAATAAAATTGGGGCACTGAGTAATTTATTTTCCCTTTCAATATGGAAGATACACATAATGCTAACTAATTGAAATAAAAATTAATATACTTGAGTGAAAAATTGTGACTTTGGGAATATTATGGTGGTCTCGACATTACAGGAAGAATATGTAGCTCTGCACTTCATCACGTAAAGGGCTTTGGCTGATGGTCATATTTGAGTGGGAAGGGTGTGGACAAGTATGCTGGCAACAGGAGGCAACTTTCATCTATGGCACATCCATACCAGTAGTGAAGCTAAACACCCACTTGCATATGGAATGTGCTTTTCAAGGAATCATCATATACCTTTGCTTTTAAAAAGCCACGCTCTTACTGACTGTGTAAGCCATTTAGTGCTGCCTAGTGCAGGAGATTTTGAAGCTATGAATTACATTGTTTGTAAAGAACTGTTTTTGCCCAGTGTTGTCTGATTTTAGTCACGAGACTGCAGCAGATATGTGGGAAACATATTTTCCCTGTAGTCATTTCTATTGGCATTGAGTTTAGCAGGAGTGGTGTGGCTGCACATGTAGACCTTAATTATGTTTTTAAAAATACTCTTTTTCTTATTATAAAAGTAAATTATGGATGTAGAAACTTGGAAAAGTTTTACAAATGCATAGAGCAAAAAAATATTTTTCCTTATAATCCTGAAGCCCATTGATAACATTTTAATGTATTTTATGTCACTCTTTTTGCCATGTATGTGCCCACATGTGTGTGTATGATCATATATGCATGCATTAAATCTTACTTTTCAATATATGTATGTGTGCATAATGTGTATATGTATATATGCTTTCATTGTATGCATGTATGCATTTGAATCTTGCATTTTTCCTGTAACATTGTTCTTGGAAAATTTTCCATGTCATTAATTATGAAAAAGCATTGCATTAATGGCTACCTAATAGTCCATTAATAGATATACTCTAATGCATCTATCCATTCCCATACAATAAAACATTGATTACTTTTTCAACTTTCATTACCATAAATTCTATCCAACTTAATATTTTTCATAGCAGACCTTTTATTATTATTATTTTGTATCTTAGTAGTCTAAAATATTCCTGAAAAACAGCATTTTAAAATTGCCAACTTTTCTTCCTGCTTACAAAAATATTTTATATGTTCCTTACAAATGAAATTACTAGCTACTTTTAAAACTGTTAGACTTGTTCTTATTTTGGTCTTCTTCATCTAGCTGTGCTTTCTTGACTCTGTTGAATACCTTCTTTCTAAAACTTCTTTCTGTTTTGGTTTCCTCCTCACAAACTTTCAAAAATGTCCAGGATGTAGTATTCATGAGTTTCTTGAGAACCTCCTTCCTTCTGAAAATTTCAACAACAAATGCCTTGTGAACTGACCCTATTTTTGTTTACACACATCTTATCTCTTACTATTAGTGAGAGACCTGTGAGTCAAAGAGTACACTATTTGGTTTTCCCCCTTATTCTATACACTTAATACAATGCTGTCACCACAACTACTGTTACTACTAGCAATGTTCACTGGCCACTTACAATATATGTGCCGAGTATGGTGCAAAGCACTTTGTTTATATTCATTATCTAAATTAACCTTTAAAAATAGTATATGAGATAGGTATTGTTAATGTCACTCCACAGAAAAAGCAATATGAGTTTCCAGGGTGATAAATGATTTGCCAAGGTCTATATGACCCTAAAGAGCAGATACAACCTATTACATTGCACACTGTCATCGTGGTGTGCATACTCATACATTGCACACAGAACATTACCTATCAACAAATAGCTCCTGTGAAACTTGTTTGTTTCTTAATGACTAATCCAAAATTCAGTATATGCTTAACTATGGATTTTGGCAATAATCCTGAGAGGAAACAATTCAGAATTTGAACCTAAAACGTGGGATGATATATAGTCCTCTTGTTAAATACGTGTGGTTCCTCAATCCCTTACCTGGGTGCATCTTTTTCCAACTTGCAAAGTATGTTTTCATTATTCCATTCTCTTCTTTCTCACCTTTCTCAGCCAGTGAGACCTGGATTGTCGACATAGGGTTGGTCATGAAGAGTTTTGTTGATGAGTGAACAATACAGCCTCACATCTCCAGATGCAGAAAACTGTGAGGCCCACTTGCTGGCAAAATAAACCCATTACAGAAATTATTTCCTCTCCTGGGCTGTCTAGTGCTCATTTCACCTCCTTTGCTTACTTCTGTGGCTCCAGGATGCCTCTCTCTTTCTTCCTCTATCTCTGTCTTTACTGTCTCTTAAGATTTCTCTCCTGAAGAATGTGGTCTCATAGTTATTCTTGACTGGGAACAGCCACATGGATCTTTTGAACTCTTTCTTCTAGCTAGACTTTTTTTTTCCCTGTGAGCAACAAAGAAACAACAAAAATTTAATTTAAAAAAATGTGGCTGAAATTCTCCTCTAGAAAGGAAGAAGTCCTGAGCCCACTGTCCCCAGGCAGTAAGTATGGTTTAGTTTTTGAACATCACAGGCTTTGACTGCAGATCGGATTTCAGCCCCAGCTCTGTTACTGGCCAAGTTCTTTAACCTTTCAAAGACTCAATTCCCTCATGTTTAAAATGGGAAAACTGCAAAATCCATCTATCCTCATATTTCATAGCATAGTCTGAATGAAAGTCTTTGTTTTGTAGCAATGAGCAAAAAAGGAAAAAGGGGAAAAGAAGGAAGCTGATACAGTAACCGAGTGGAGAACTCACCTACCCAGCCGGCTGGAGGTGCTCTGGGGAACATATGTCGAGGCAGTAACTGCTTCCAGTTACTGTCAATAAATACACGGTGTTTGATTGATTCCAAGTTTATTAGCTGAAGATAATTACTGCATTTGTAAGTAAAAAGTATACTAAAACTGTCATTAACCTTGTCAAATTGCTAAATTTGAAAAATGCTAGTACAATTTTCATTTCAGGAATCAGGTTATTTCCTTGATCCCTCTCCCCATTCTTTCTCTTCATAGCTGGTTGCTGAACTGCATATTACCTTTTTAATTCTGCATCTTTGTTTCATAGCATACCCTCATTTGCATTTCTAAAATCAGATGTTCCTTTCACATAACACAGTATTCCTAATTAAAATATTAAAAGATGCTTTTTGAATGAAGAGAATTTACATCACCATAAAAAATGCTCAGAGTGATACAGGATGTTTTCTTCTTATATTTCAGTGACACTTTCCCTCTACGTTATTTCAAGATATTCAGTTAACCCTCTCAGCTTTTTAGGGTGGATTAAAAGTGTGGAAGTAGAAAAAGAAGTAAAAAAATTGTGACAATTGGAAACATGTTTAATTTGCAGTAAAATGTTGGGGAAAAAATTTAATGTACTCATCTTTTAATTAGTTCCCCCCAAAATGTCAAGTTTTCTTGACTGATCGATTGATTGTTTGATTTGGTCTTCACTTGCAGATGGAGTTAGTCAGTTTTGGCTTACAGCTCATTGTTCTCAGTTTGTGGAAATCCATTCTCTTGTTTTATTTTCCTTTTTCTTCCTTCCTTGATCTCTGCTACCACCTCAGCTAATTTGCCCATTCTGTTATTACTATTTATCAAATTTGCAGATGACCCAATGCTAAGAATAATCACCAATCCACTCAATGCAAGAATTAAGATTCAATAAATATATTGATTATACTGAAACAGCAAAATTCAATTTAATATCAATTGAAATGTAAGATGTTACATTTATAATGACAATTCTACTGTCAATATATGAAATACGTAAGAATTAATAGCACTGCATATTAAGCTATTGGAAGTATTTAGTTGATCATTAAGTCTAATAAAGTTAATAATTCATTGTGGATTCTAAAAATAAAATCTTTAAAGGTATCTTCTTCTGGTAGACTAGATGTTCTGATAGAACTTTCTACATCAGAAAACTGGGTCCAAACTAATATGGTTTTTTGATTCAATAATGACTTGTAAGCAAGGTTTCCATAGAGGCCACAAATTCAGGTTTTTCTTTTCCTTTCTTCTCCTTTGCCTCCTCCTTCTCAGAAGCATCATTATCTATGAACTTGTGTCTGAGCTGAAACAGACTAGTGAGGTGTGCGAAGGAGTGGGGCTGCGCTGGGAACAGATGTCAAAAGGAGGGCTGTATTGGAGCACTGATTCTCAGGTCAGTAGCAAAGTTGTTAAGCTGAGTCTGGAACTCTCATGTTTTTCTGGGGCCTTCACTGGAGTTGAAGAGCTCCAGATCAGTGGAAACTTATTTCCCCTAGAAGGTGTAAAACTTCTCTAGAAGAAAGCATTGCCAATTGGATTTGTAAGATTCCTACAGTTAAGATCAAGAAATGAGTCCACAGAGATAACCAAGGACACAAGAAGGGAAACCAGGAACAGGTATGTGTCAACTGAAACAATTAACATAATTAGATACCTCACCACCCATTGCAGACTGTAAGAACTCTAATATACAAGCTATAAAGTAGTTAAGATAATTTTTCTAAAAAAAGCATAAAATAGGTGAGTATTGGGGATAGCCAAGTATATTAGAAAAAAAAAAATAGAACGTCTAGAAATAAAAACATGATTACTTAAAAATAAATAAAACAAAAACACATAGAAAATCTTGGTGCACAGATTTAGATTCCTACACAGCTAAAGAGAGAATTATTGAGAAAATATATCTGAAGGAACTACCTAGAATTCAGCACAGATAAAATTGCTTATGGAAAATATGAAAGAAAAATTATAAAAAGACTATAATTAGAAGATCTAATCAGATTTTGGGAGAAGAATGGAAAGAGTAGAAGAAATACTTTTAGAAATAATGGCTAGAAATTTTTAGAACTGATAAAATACGGGCCGGCCCGGTGGCGCACTGGATAAGTGCGCCGCTTGGGAAGCGCGGCGGCGCTCCCGCCCGAGGGTTCGGATCCCACATACCGCCCGAGGGTTCGGATCCCACATACGGACCGGTTCCCGCTCACTGGCTGAGCGAGGCGCGGGAGCAGCACCGAGGGTTGCAATACCGTTGCCGGTCCCCGGTCCGGTGGGGGGGCAACACTGAGGGTTGCGATCCGTTGCCGGACATGGAAAAAGATAAAAAAAAAAAAAAAAAGATAAAAAAAAAAAAAAAAAGAACTGATAAAATACATGAACGGTCACATTTAAAAGGCACTGGAAAAGAAGTTTAATTCATAAAATTGTGGTATAAGTTAAATAGACAAAGAAATTGGCAGTACTGATACTCAAGTAGGAAATATAAATTTTTTCAATAATATAGAAAACTTAATGGTAATTGGCATTACCTGTAAATTTCAGTAAAAAGCTTTTCATAAATGAAATTTATCTGGGAGACAGCATGATATAATTTGGATATGTTTGTCTCCCAAGAGCTCATGATCCCCAATGTGGTAGTGCTGGGAGGTATTTGAATAATGGGGACAGATCCCTCATGAACAGATCAATGCTCTCCCTGGGTGTGAGTTCTTGCTCTGTCTATTCTCAGGAAAGCTGGTTTTTAAAAGGAGCCCAGCACCTCCCATCTCTCTTGCTTCCTCTTACCATGTGATCTTGCACCCTCTGGCTGCCTGCTGCCTTCCACTCTGAGTGGAAGAAACCCGAGGCCCATTACCCAGTGTAGGGAAAGTGAAGATAAATAGTCAGAGTCCCTTGGGGGGGGGGGAGGTGCCCCGTGCCTAGGATGTCCCTGGGCGAGGGGTCGCTGGGAGGCCACCACCACTGCCACTGCTGCTGCTGGATCCGCTGTAAGCTGTCGCTGCTGCCACCACCGAGGAAGCTGAGGACTGAGCTCGTGTCGTCTGCCAATGGCTCCCAGGATTTTTCCCCAATTACCTACTGTAATTGGACCTGCGTGTGAGGGGTGTAGTGACCCAGCCATGCCATGTGAGGGGTCGGTTGACCCAGACTGACATGTGAGGTGTCTGTGCAATGGGTTCAAAGGATCTGTGGACCATATCCCCTAGCCCTGACAATACACATGGAAAACTTAGTGTAACTAAAATAATGAAACATTTTGGCTTTAGTTATGAATTGCCTAGCCATACAATTGGCATAGTCACTTAGCAATACAATTGGTTATGTCAGCTGGATTCTGCCAATGGCCCAAACCTGACACTCAGTCTCGGTTATTGTTATGGCAACACAAAAATGGACTAATTCACTGTCTGTGATATTTTATGGTGAAAAATATGATCAGTGGGCCTCTGGAACCCCGGCAATGTAAAACTGTGTAACTGAAAAAAGCTATAGTAACAATGCACTGCAAATAATGACCTTAGATGATTGACATTTTTAGAAGTTTATGATTATTTTGTGAGACTTCTGTGGAGATGACGTATGATGAGAAAATCATGTCCTAAATTAAAATATGTCTATAAATGCTTTTTAGTGAATGAATGGAAAGCAAAGTGAATGGTTTGATGACAGTTTTTATTCTTCCTTTTATATTAAAAATTCTTGCCTTTATATTCTTCCCTTTTTATTCTTTCCATTATATTAAATTTCCGTGGGAGATTTTTCTATTGGACAAAGTCTTCCTTTAAAAGTTATTAGATTTTTAGTTTCAGCTTAGACATGTAAAAGGCTTGGAAGCTGTTACTCCTGCCCTCACAAGTAAAAAAGGTGAACAAATTGAAAATTAGTAAATTTTCTAAAATCCCTCAGAAAATTGAGGTTACAGGGTGAATTGCCACCCTGAAATATGGAGACACAAGCCAATATAGAGAATCACAGCCAAGGTCAGTTTCCTTAAAGAAGCCGCTGGAGCCAGTGACTGGTAGAAATATTTCAATGGTAATTTTGATGATTTGCTAGAGGTTGGGTGTGGACTAACCTGAGAATTAGAAAATCCTGTGGGCCCAGTCTTATGGGAGTCTAGGGAAAGGAATAGTAACTACTTTGAAGTGCCCAGAGCAATCTCTATGATAAACACCTGCTCTCAAAGTAAAACTACTTTACCAGAGCCTTATCTGACCTAGAAGGAACAATTAGTCAACTCTAGCATTTCTGTTCCATACAAAGGGAAGAAAAAAAGGCTAATAAGTGCTTTTGAACATCACATCCCAGGGCCTCAGGCTTTCCAAAAACTAAGAATTAATTATATAATTATAAAATGTTTGCCCTCCTTAACACCATACCCCACACCAACAGTGCTCTGATACAAGAACAGAGGATTACAACTGAGAGAACTACAAGACACAGACTCTATTTAAGATGTAAGGTAAATGAAAAATGATCAGGCTCCCTCAGCTGTTAGGAATCTTGCCGAGAATGACCCTAGCCTGTTTGATGTAAATTTATTAACTGTGCACGTGTGCCCAGGTGTTCTTTGGCTATTGTGTGATGCACCCAGGTGTTTCTTGGTTATCTCACTTGCACTCAGGTGTCCCTGGGTTATATAACTTAAGTATAGAGGACAAATGGCTCTGATCCACAGTGCCCCTGGGATGCCCCCAGGAGGCCACCAGACCACCCCTGCCACCAGATTTGCTGTATGCTGCTGGATCTGCTGTATGCTGCTGCTGCTGCTAAGGAGGCTGGGGACTGAGCTCCATCCGAATAAAGAATGTCAACCTTACTAATGGCTCCCAAGATCTTTCCAATTACCTAGCTTGTGACCTGCATATGAGGGCTCTGTGACCCAGTCTGCATATGAGGGCTCTGTGACCCAGTGAAGTCTGCATATGAGAGGTCTGTGACCCAGTCTGCACAATGGGTCTGAAAGGGTCTGTGACCCAGCCTGACAATGGGTTTGAGGGGTCTGTGACCCAGCCTGACAGAAGATCTTAGAGAGATCCAAAGACAACAGGAGAGAAAACAAACAGACAAACAAGGAAACTAGAAGAAACTGAAGCACCTGCATCTATAGCTAATACAGCAAACATTAAACACAGCCCTGTTCTTAGCAAGATTAGCTCTAATCTTCACATAAAAAAACCTAATTATCTCATTTCCTATTACCCAATACATCCTTTGTGGCTTTCACTAAAAAAAATTTAAAAGCATGATAAATGGCAAGGAAAAAAACAAATAAAGAAACACAGTATAAAGAGGTAAAGAAGCAGAAAAAAGAGAGTATAAGGAGGCAAAGCAAGAATTAGAACCAAAATCAGACATAACACAGATTTTGGAATTAGCAAAAAAGAAATTTAAATAACTGATCATCTTTTATTCATCCTAGACTATCCTTCTGGGTTCGTTTTCCTTTGTCACTCTCTCCTACAAATGAACTAATTTACAACTATTAAAAAACAATAACAGCCAAGCTAGGGCTGCTAGAGCTCAGGGGAAGAGGAAGAGAGACCTATGGAGTTCATGAAAGCAGAAGAAGCCATGATGAGAGAAAGGATCACTCAAACCATTTTGAGCCCCAGCTGCTCTAAGGCTGGAGGAGGAGCTGATGAGCACATGGAGCAAGAGCTGGCAAAAGCCACAGCTGTGCCTTTCCTATGAAGTTGCTTGGAAGCAGCAGGGGAGAAGAGGGCCTTGGTGGCCCCCAGGCCAGCAGGATCACTAACAGGGTTCCCAAGGATCCACGTAGGAGCAAGGGACCACAGACAACTGGAAAAAGTAGTTACTCAGAGGCTGGTAAGTCATCACAAGGGACCCGTGCATGACCCATCCCATAGGAGTGTTTGGAGTGCGGGAAGTGGGGGAGACAGGCCCATCGGGGGAACACTGGAACATAGCATGGACGGCGGATCTGTCCTCCAATCAGCACGGGCCCCCTCAGTGGAAACAGGTCAGAAATATAGAACTGCAGGGGGAGCAGTTTGCTGAAAAGACTCAGGCCAAGACCAGTGTTTCCACACAACTCAGGTGTACCAGACCTCACAAGACCCAGAAGTGCTTACAAGGTCAACAATTAAAACCTGAGCTGCATAAGAAGCCTTCCCCAGAGAATCAGCAGCAAAGCAGCAATTTAGCTCAACCACAGGGCTCAAGTGCTGGTTCCCACAGGAAGTTCCCCCATTTTAGAAGTAAGCAAAGGACAACAAATTAGTTCCATTGCAGAGTTTAAGTGGTGAGAATAATAAATAATCCAACACAGAACTGAAAGAAAAAACAAAATATTCACAGATCAGACACAAAGTTTGATATTAACCAGTAAAGGTCTAACATCACCAAAGAACTCCTATACAAAATTGGAAGGACCGGAAGCCCCCAAGGCTCCCATGCCGGGGAGGTGGGAATGTCGTGGGCCTCAGCTATACACCCCCCCACCCCGACATCCACAACCAGCTCAGAGATGACCGCTGAGCTGCTGCAGGAAGTTCCCCAGTCTCCTGAGCCAGGGCCATGGGGTATGTGGGATTCAGGCACACCTCCCCAACGTCTGCAATCAGCTCAGGCAATGACCACCAAGCTGCTGCAGGAAGTTCCTCAGCTCGGGAGCTGGGGTGGTGGGGGACTGAGGGCCTCGGCCACACTCCTTCAATATCCACAACCAGCCCTGGAAACACCCTGGGCTTCTAAGCCTGGGTTGTGGGGGGCCAAAGGCTTCAGTCACACCCTTCTGACTACTGTAGCTAGCCCAGCAATGACCAAGCTGTTGCTTGAAGGCTCCTGGTCTCCCCTGACGGAATGAGGGGCATGCCATGGGACTCAAACACACCCTCCCTCCCTCCTCTTCCTCCCACTGTATTTCCCTCCCTCTTTTCTTCTCCTGCTCCCCCCAACTGCTCTGCAACAACATCTTAGAATATAAAAATAATAATAATATAAATAAGTAAATAATAAACAATTTAAAAAAAACAGCTCTAAAGTATTGTTCAATTTGATTATTGTGTTTGCTTAAACCAATATTCAAAATTGGAGATAAATTTTACAATATGTTCTCTAATTAACCATGTAATATATTGATTAAATCACATTATTTCCAAATATTAATTAATGCTGTCTATACACAGCCTTGAAAAAGAAATATGATTATAAGATCTTCTGAAATTAATTAAATATGGACATTTATCTTGTTAACTGTCTTTGGTAACATACAAATCCAATTCACTTTTACTATGATGATGACTCTAACTTTAGAGAAGATTTGCTTGACTTCCCTAGGATGATAAGTAAAACATCCAGTAAAGAATGCTGAACAACTGTGGTTCTCTAATTTCTCACTTCTCTCACTGGTCTTGGACGTATTTTATTCCTGATTTTAGTTTTTCAAATACCGTACTGACTTCAGGATTCATTTTGACCATTTGTTTCCCACTACTGTTTCGTAGTAAAGAATGTGCAATGTACAGAACCATCTTTCGGGTGTTTATAGAAAAGGACAAATGGAAAAGCGAAATCTCTGTATTAAAGTGCATGACCATAGTGCAAGAAAATTTTATGAACCACAAGAAGGAACTCGCTCATTTACCAATTTCAGTGATAATTTCCCTACTTCATGTGCAAATAAAGTAACATTTCTGAAGAGATAAAATAACTTATTCATCTTTTTCAGTATGCTTCCATGATTTCAAAGCAAATAAGGTTGTATTTTAATGAAGTTTTTACCTAAATATCCTTTCAGTGCTTAAGCAATACTAAAGGGTATTAGGTTAAGCATCTTTTACATGATTATATACCATGAGCCTAAGTGTACTTATACCACCATGATCAACTTTGTTGTATGAACTAATAACATCAGATTATTTTGAAGTTAAGGGGGCAAATACTTGTCCAGCATGAAGTATTAATTGATATTTAAGCAATTTTAATGTATTAATTTGTTCTATCAGCCATTAAAACTAAATTACTGAATTCACTATGAACTAGGCAGAAAATACTGTAGAAAATATGGATATAGCATATTTTGTAATTATACAATTCTTATTGTTTATATTTTGCAATGTGAATTAAAAATTAATCTTTGTGAGATTTAAATACATACAGCTTTTAAGGAATATTTCAATATTCTAAAAAGTCATGCTCATTTTTTCTACACTAAATATCACAAATATAAGTGATAAAATAGCTATTACTTAAAAAGTTTCACCGTAAATAAACAGAACTGGCACATAATAGTATTCTTTAGAGGAAAATGAAAAAGTACCTTGTGAATAGTAGATGCTAAATGTGTTGAGAGAGAGAAGGAAAGAGTGAGAGACTGACTGAGATCAGCTATGAAGATGGGCAACCAACTTTTTGATTTGGGCATCTAGTAGTGATTTTAGTGTTCCATTCTAGCTAAGTTTCTTGTTGCACACTGACCCGCTGCATAAAATCAGCAGACATATGTACACATTCTACCCATTCCCAAATTTAATGCTGCTGGAAATTCTATGTAAAATTCTGTCCTTTATTCTCTCATAAATACCTTTAAGGTACCTTTTATCATTATTTTTATATAAATGTATAATTTATTTTTTTTACCATTAAAGAAGCTATATCCACTAAGCATTTACAATTTGAAACATACAGAAAAATAGAAGGAAAACAAAATCTGCTATATATAATCTTTTCCCTCAACATAATCACAATTAGTAGCTTGACATCCCATTCATTTTCAAAATTTAATTGAAATCCATTTATGAGTTTTTCCTCCTAGAAACCTTCCTTGGTTCTTTGATTTAGACTAATTTCTACACAGTGGTTTAAGAGGCACCTTGCAATTCCCTCTTTTAGGACATAAAAGATTATTCTTTAAATGCCTGTTTAATTGCCTGCGTTGAGCCTCCCCCCATCACCCCAACCTGAATAAATTATAGACTGTAAATATGCAAGGACTCTTTGTTTTACCTATCGCTGTATTCTTGACAACTAACGAAGCACTGTGCACATAGTAGGATCAATAAATATCTGCTCTATATATGAGCAATGATCATAAATAAAAGTGTATATCCTTCCTTTGCAATCAAAATAGTAGCATAAGTATTTCTCTATATTACACTATTTACTCTTAAGTATTTTTATGTGGTTCACCATCTGTTCACTGCATAAAAATCAATTTCAAGATGGTTGGACTCTTTGACTTATGTTTATCGCCACTATAAACCAGAGTTCTAAGCAGTGCAATTTCCCTCATCAGTTCTTACTATATTCCACTTCCACTTCACTTCTATAAACTAAATCTTTGTAAAAAGTCAGAAGTAAAGTCCTAATTCAAAGACTAATGAGCATGGCAAATCAAATGAGAAAAGTATTAAAACTTTCTCTGTGGTTCCTTATGCCTGTTGCTTTATTTTGTAATTTAATGACATCACAGTAAGCATTAAGAAAACCTTGTCCTTCTTTTTTTTTTAAAATATGGCCTCTGTTATTCCAGTTAAATTTAAAAACACTTTTTTGACTATAATCACTACATTTTACATTAAAGCAGTGAAGAGGGCATGAAGAAAGTTTCTATCGTTAATTCTGTTATTTTGTTATTTTAATATCTGGGGATGAATTGTATTCATTCACTAATATGATTAATATATTTAGTGACAATGGGCCGGCCCGGTGGCGCACTGCTACAGTGGGCTGCTTGGGAAGCGCGGTGGCGCTCCCGCCGAGTGTTCGGATCCCACATACAGACCGGTTCCCGCTCACTGGTTGAGCGAGGGGCGGGCGCAGCGCCGAGGGTTGCGATCCTGTTGCCGGTCCCGGTCCAGTACGGGCGCGACACTAAGGGTTGCGGTCCGTTGCCAGACACGAAAAAAGACAAAAAAAATATATATATATATTTAGTGACAGTATTATGTGATATATTATATATTAAAGGCCCCAGTTTGTGGGACAGGCAGCCACATAAAGCAAAACTTATTACACACTTCTTCAAGGTCAGGGCTATTAATAAAAATATGTAAAATATGTAAAGATAAGGTATCTTTATTTCCTGTGTGTGGGCTTGTGTTTTAGAGATTGCTGTCTGAGAAGCTGCTGCAATGGTTAGCTGTGGTTTACAACTTAGATAAAATTTTGCTTAATGGGTTACGGCAGGTTTATCATATTTTTAAGATAATTTTTATAGTTAAAGTATACGGCAAGGACAATATCCCTACTTTTCTGAAAGCAATAAAAAATAATCAAGTTTATTTTGTATAGTTTAGATGAAGGACAATCTAAATTACAAATTAGAAATTTATATTCTTAATATATTAAAATGATTCAAAACTAAGTTATCAATACATAAAGTGTGAAGCTATGTGGAAGCTTAAGGCATTGCTAACGAATAATCAATTACACATCAAAAAGGAACTTCTGTACACCTTGAGGAAGACTAAAGCTTGGATCATCATAATTGTCTGGCAAAGCATGAATAAGTTTAAAACATGTTTTTCTATATTGGAATAATATACCTTTCAGTTGGGAATCCTGGGTCTTTTATGCAAATATTTTTACCTGAGTATATCTGAAATTTTCTTTTAGAATCTTCTTCAAAGTAAGGACAGATCAAAGTGTCAGGGTGCTAGATCAAAACAAGCAAAGCCTTTTTAAAAACTCTTATTTTTGCTGAAGTTCAAAGCAAGTTGATGGTATTACCTCCTCAAGATCATTATAAGAAAGCAAAAATTTAATATTGACCCTCTCATATGCTTACCCTGAAGAGCAAGGGAACTTTGTAAAAAAAATAGAAAAGTGAGGGACTGTATTGTTTCATACACAAAAGGAGATAGAAGCAAATGTTAATGCTATAAAAAATAACTAAAGGAACATAATAGAAACACTTGTAAAACCTTTGTACATACCTTCATCGTAGCACTTATCACATTAGACTGTGATGATATGCTTATATTTTGTTTTCTTTACTGTATGATAAACTTCTATGGAAAGGAATAATACTTTATTTATCTTTGTTTCATTAGCACCTAGAACAAATATCTTCCTCACAACAGCTCCTTAATGCATCCTTAAAGAACTGAAATAAATTTTTTACAAGATCCTTTTTTAATAAGGTGATTTTTCATAACTTTGTCATCGACAAGCTAAAACTATTATGTGATTAATTTTGTCATATATAAAACCTAAAAGGACTTGTTAATGAATTAATCAAATAATATTTACTCTGGGATATTTTTCCTTCTATTTAAACAATTGCATATATCTTACTTTAGAATATTAAAAACAACTCAAATTGACACTATCATATTAAAGATGTGAAGCTTACTTTAACCTACAGTTTCATTTAAAAATGCAGTCATGTTTTACTAATATGAGAGAATTCATAAATTGAAATTAGCCATATGTAATATTTAAATAAATTACAGAAAACTTTAAATAAAATAGATAAGCATACTTTCTGTCTTTACATCATTTGTAAAGAGCTTAAACAAAAAGCTAAATTACTGATACTTCATATGGACTGAAATTTCTAGTTAAGAAAGCAGATTCTTTGTGTTCCCAAAGCTACAAAGCCTCAACTAAGGAAAAAAAAACAAAACAAACAAAGAAAAAAACCATTAACTAAGAAAATAATCATTATAAGACTGACACAAAAACTAAGTTGTAAAGGTACACATTTATTGCATATGGCTTACTAATGAAAATGGCATCCAAGATTGTATATTCAGAAATTCAAGAGAGGTGAGGAAATTCTGCCATTTACAACAACATGGATGAACCTGGAGGACATTACACTGACTGAAATAAACTACACACACACACAAAATACTGCATAATGTCATTTACATGTGGAATCTAAAAAGATAAAATGCATAGGAGCAGAAAGTGGAACTGTGGTTACCAAAGGTAGGGAGGTGGGAAAAATTGGAAAATGTTGGTCAAAGGGTACAAAGTTGCAGTTATGTAGGATGCACATGTCTAGAAGTATAATATAAAGCATGAGGACTACAGTTAATATTGTATATTGGAAATTTGCTAAGAGCAGATTTTAGGTGTTCACACACACACACAAAAGAGAGAGAGAGAAAGAAAATGGTAACTACTTGGGAAGATGGATATGTTAATTTGCTTGACTGTAGTAAACACTTAACTATGTATATGTATATCAAAACATCATGGTGTATACCTTAAATATATACAATTGTTATTTTAAAAATAATTTTTAAAAATAGAGAGATGAGGTAGAATGATATAAAAAAGGTGATAGAACCAGAGAAATAATGGTTCACTAAATGTTGATAAAATAAGATCCATTTTATGCTCTCCAAATGAAAAGATCTTTAAGAGAGTCTGATCTTTGTGAAGTTCTCACGGAAAATGAAAATGTATTTGTAAGATTTGTAATTTGAGGTTATCGGGGACTCTGAGGAGCAGAAGAGAATGTGGGCATACGAAATTGAGCAAAAGACCTTAGATGGTAAACAAGAACATATTAAGTGCCTGCTGTGATGCATTAGTTGGAAAATTAGCTCTATTGGTTACGGCATGATCGTAATGAGTCCAAGGCTGAGTGTTCCCTGTTGATTTCGGGGTCAGTTAGGTGTGCTCTTCAGTGGCCTCTAATTACAAGAAGGCTTGGCAAGTTATTTCCATGTGCTGATGGGGCACAGGGTACAGAATGATTGTGGGAACTCAATAACCCATCATTTCTGCTGGACACATACTTTCAAGCCATATTCATTCCAGTGGCTATTACAGCAACATTAGAATGCCTTTTTCAATTTTAGAACACTACTGTATAGAATGGTATACAAAAATAAAATAAAATGTAATTATGGCAATTGAAGAATAATATAGAAGAAAACTTATGGGAGAATGCTGGAAGAAAAAAGCAACATGAAAATGTTAAGTACATTATGAATACAACTTTTGAATATTTTAATATGTATGCAACTATTTGAATACACACACACACACACACACACACACACACACGCACACATTAAAAAATGTAAGAACCTAGTTGAGAAAGAGAACAGGTGGATTCAAGTAGAGGCAGGCAGTATATTCCATAGATTAGGGCTCAAAAGCAGTTTCTTAAATCACATGGTAGCATAGTTTTGAAATTTGGCTCCTCCATTTACCAGCTATGTGACCATGAGTAAGTTATTTCAACTCTTTGTACCTCAGTTTGCTTACCTTTAATTATGGGAAAATAATGCCCTCTGCCTCAGGGGCCAAAACTAAGGCGGTTTGGCAATTGAATAAGACGATATATGCCGAGACCCTGATGATGTACTGGCGATCCATAAATACAGTATTTGATGTTATTAGAACAGTGATAATTGCAATTATTTTTATCATTAAACATTTTGTATTTTTTTCAGTTTTCATTCTTGAATCTTACTAATTATAGCAGCAAATATTTAAATATTTACCCTTAGCCAGACAGGGGTCAAAAGCATATACTTCAGAACGAAGTACACTGGGTTTGAGACCAGCTCTGTAATTTACTAGTTTTGTAATATCAAAAATGTTAGCCATCTTATCTCTTAATCCCCTCTCCTGTAAACAACTCACTCGTGGGGTGCTGAGTAGATTAAAATAAGGTGATGCTTATAAAGCACTTGAGAATTATTTTAAAAATGGCAACTATTTAACTTAAATTTTACAACAATTCCATAAGACAGTTATATATAAGGTCAACCTTTTATATTCCAGTTGTAATTTAAATTTTTCAACATTTCCATAATACAGTTATATATACGGTCAACCTTTTATATTCCAATAAACTGTGGTTTAGAGAGTTAAGAGTCTATCCCAACCACACCACTAATGAAAGGTGGGTCAGGATTTTAATTGCCATTTGTCTGATTCCAAAGACTATGATCCTAATTGATACAGTTTACTGTTGCTATTTCTGACTATTGTACATAGCCATTTGCTCTAGCCACATCCATTTGAGGAAACAGTAACAGTAAGTGCAGGGCCAGAGGTATAGCTCTTTGAATTCCGGTGTATGGGGAGGCAGTGCAGTTGAGGGTGGGGGGCAATGGAAATCATCTGGGGATTTTCACAACTGCCATTGTCCTATTTTCATAATCACGAGGGCCCCTGGGTCCCAGGTTGCAGTTTCACATCTTATCCAATGCTCGGTTATCCTGACCATACTGTCTCTCTTATGTCTTCTCACTGCTCCCCACTCACACTCACGTGGCCGGGTTCAGGGCAAAGGGACTCCGAGACACTTGAAATATCTACTCAGCTTGAGATATTGGAGGACTTAAATGCTCAGCTGTTTCTCCCCCATCTGCGGAGGAATCAACTGCTCAGACTCCTGTCCCTTTTCTGGAGCAGAACACCTCACCCCACCCTCCCAGGGGAGTAATCTTCTGAGGGTCTGGGTGTGAGGAGAAAGGGGTGCCTGAGACACTCTGCACTAACTGGTGTCATAAGCAGGAGGAGAGACAGTTTCACTACATGCCTCTGCAAGGTGACTTTATGTAAAATTAAATAGCAGTCCTTTAGAATGTAGCATAAAAAAGACACATGACATTTAAATCAAAATGTTGTTAGTATCTTAGCCTGTTTCGATAAATGTTAAACAGAAGTATATTTATTCAGATGTTTTCTCCTCTCATATATTTTGAATCCACAGTCAAATGTTTCCCCATTATATTCAGCCTCCCATACCTTTTTCCATTTGGAATGCCATCAATCAGTTTTACAGCTGAAGGCAGTGACATGCTCACAGGAGGTGAACTCTGCACAATCTGGTTTCTGATTAAGTTTGCTATTTACTGCTCTTAAATTTTGGATAAATTATTTTCATTTAAAACTGGTAGTGAAAGCCTCATAAAGATTAATCTCTGTAAATGGTATTGTGGGGACCCAGGATGCTGGAGGTGAGGAGTACTTAGATCATGACATCTTAGCTTGAGAAGAAACCAATGTTCTTATTTGGGGATATATGTGTATGTGTGCATGTGTGTATGTGTCTGTGTGTGTGTGTTTGTGTATCTTTCTTGATGTTTGTGGAACGATTTTTAGAATTCCCTTTCTTCGCATGATTTCATGAGCCAAAAATGTAATAATTTATCTTTTTCCTCTTCATCCACAAGATATCTTTATTTTGTCTTCTTTTGTTTATAGGTTTTCCTTCTGTTCCTTAACTATTCAGTTCCCACCTCTGTTTATATTTCCTCTACTATACAGTTCACAACTATAAAAATGCCTACACTTTCATTCCTGTCACTGAATTCTCCCTTAAGGCAGGGTTTCAAATTTCCAAATGTCCACTATGTATCACCTGATTACCTTATTGTCACCTGAAACTTAACATTGTCAAAAAAAAATCATTAATTTCCCTTTACATATGTTTCTCAATGTTTTAATGTCATCACATTTCTATCCACAGATGCAAACTATCTATATCTTCCAGGCTTATATTTCTTGCTTTTTCACAGCATTTTAAATAAAGTATTGATTTCCTTTTTTTTTTGGTTGTTGTTTAAAATGTCTTTGAGATTTCTATTTTTTCTCCTAGCTGGAGAGTTATATTTAACAACTGGGCATATTAGTGTCAGATTCTTATGTTTGAATGAGGTGAAAGCCAGCCTCCAAGACAGTCCCCAAGGATCCCCACCTCCTGAGATTTATGTCCTTGTGTAATTTGTTCCCATATTTATTAGTCTTATATGGGTGATAAAAAGAATTCAGCAGATCGATGGCGTGTCACTTCCAAGATTCTGTTATAAAAGACACAGTTTCTGTGTTGGCCATGCCCTCTCTCTTGCTCTTTTCTCTTGATTCACTTATGCCATGTCATAAAGAGCTTTGTAGAGAGATACATGTGACCAAGAAGTGAGACCACTGCTGAAAAACCAGTGAGAAACTGAAGCCTCCTGCCAACAGCTACATGACTGTGCTTGGAAGTAGATTCTCCAACCCTAGTTAAGCCTTTTGATAACTGCAGCCCCCGTAGATAGTTTATTTGCAGCCTTTAAGAGACCCATCACCTGAGACATGTAGCTCAGCTTCTTCCAAATTCCCAATCTATTGAAACTGTGAGATGGTAAATTTTTTAAGCTAAAGTTTTGGGATAAATTGTTGTGTATCTATAGATAACTAATACAATGGCTTTCTAACATTAAAGAAAATTAAATTAAATTTCCTTGAAAAATAAAAATATAGAAGGGTCCAGCAGAATCCTGCTGGAGTCATGCAGTCTTGGAAAGAAAAGTCTGTCCAATGAGTGCAGAAAGGACTCAGTGGCCATGGAAGCTTGGAAAAACTCTACCCATGAAGCTCTGTTGGAAATCATAAAGGATTTGACTCACTCAGATGTCAAAGATTATCTAAGTTGAAACTTTCACTCAAAGTAGCCATCACTTCTGCAGTCTTTTGACAAGTGATGAAAAGGGTCTGAAAAGAAAAGAAAAGATTCACTTAGGATGTCTGACAACTATGTGATAGCGGTAGTGAGGACCCAATAGTAGTTCAAGTTCTGCTAAGAATAAGGAAGAAGTTGTTCCTTTATCTTTTAATCTTCCAGTTTCAAAACATTAATGGACAAACCTTTACCTATCCAGATGGCAAATCTGGCAATGTTATTGGTACTGTGTAGTGGAATAGTTGGTATACAGAATGTTTTTTATGCTAAAACAAAGTATTCTTGCAGCATTACATGTTTGAGAATACATTCATCAAACTCCAAAAGTTTTGGCCAAACTTCAGATAACAGTAGTTCCTCGGAAACAGACTTGGTTGCTTAACTAGCAGCATATGCTTAGGGTCATGCCACCTCACAGAATCAAGAGAAGACTAAAGCAGCAGCAGTCTCCATGGAAGTTTCAAATGAGATAACAGCATCATTAGCAGCAGCTTTATGAAGCTTGTTACTGGCATTAAACATGCACCCATAGCATAGAACCTGCCAGGGAGATAGCTCAGAAAACATGAGAGTGTATGTTCCCATGTGGACAGCAGCCAATCTACCACAAATTTTTGGACTTCTGGAATTACAAAATTTGCTAATTTTAATGCCTTAAAATATGAATCATTGGAAATGAACTGAAGTCTGGACTTCTGATGCAGAATATGTGGATCTGACTTTTATAACATTGGTTGATGTGCTGAGACTGGGGAACATATTGTCTGTCCTAGACCTATTCAACATAAGTATACAAATTGGAAAGCTTTTCTAGTGGAATGAGTTAATGGGGACAAATACTTCTGCCTGAGTTTCAAAACAATTGTTTGAAACTGTGCAGGACCTTCAGTCTCTGAATGGAGAGTAGAAGTGGTTAAGAAGACCTGTTATGTCAAACCTGAGTAGCAATGGTGAAAAGTGTAATTGAAGAAAGATTTACATTTGTATAAAAATGAAGATAAAAGTGGAACCACTTGGATGGCCCATTAATTAATCATCTTGGTTAATCTTGAGGTGTGGGCCATTGATTCAACAGATCTGATACTACAAAGTTATAGGACTGACATTTACTTTCTAAGATATGAGAAGTAGAGCAGAGTGGGGAGTGGTCCAAAGAAGAAATGAGATTGGAAAATATAGACTCAAACATTTCTACACTGTGTTGCAACTATTAGAAGGGTTCTGACTCATGGATTACTTATTATTGGGATTAACAGTCTGACTAGTTTTGTTATCATGTGACTTATCCTCATATTTTCTTTCTTGACTCTGTGATATTAACATAATTGATCTCATACCACCTAGAAGTTATGAAAAACTTCCTTTGGAATGTTTTGAGTATTTTAGAGAATCTGGATCCATTACAGAACCAGTAAAACTTTAAAAATGGGAATGACATTAGAAGGGGTAGGTTTTATGAAGCCACATTTAGTGTGTGTAGCCACAGTTACTTGAATTATTCAGTGTCTCTTAAAGATTCATTTTGATGATGAGAAGACAATTATAATCACTGAGCAGAAGACTGAGCCCTAACCTCTATCCTTTAAGGTGGTATCAATTAACTAGATATCAACTAAAGGACTGAGAAAAGTACAAACAGATCCATCGAAATAGAAAAAAAGAATAATTCAATCCCAGCAATGCAAAGGATATGAAAACAAAGTCACATTGCAGCTGATGAGTTCCTATATGTTGAGGATTATAGTCACGGAACATCTGATCAGGAAAGCAATGGCTTTGTCAGCTTGTACATTTAACAAGATCCATGAGGTGGCTCAGAAATCTTGGGAGAGGAATTTCACAAAGAACGAATTTATAACCAACCCAGCTGTACAATGTTTTTTTTTTTTTTTTTTTTTTTTTGGAAAACTGTGCTAGACCTCTGACCTGTCAGTTCTAGATTTGTTAGGTGGGTGGAGAAACTATTTTAGTCAACGTAGTGGATCCAGGTCATTGTATAAAGATGGTCAATTTTGTTCTATATATTAAGCTTTTGTAAGAATTTCGTAGTGTTTTCTCACTTAGGATTTATATATACTGTTAGCAAGAACTGAAACTTTTAACTCTGATGATATTAAGTATTAGTAGCTGGATTAAAGGAAATGATAGGAGAAAGGTTGAGTTACAAATGTAAAGAAACTGCAGATAAAAACGAACCTTCCAAGTACAGGGTATTTGGGGATTTCAGAAGTTATGCCAATCATATCTGTAGAGTTCTTACCTGTAGAAATATGCAACAAAATTGTCATGGTTACTTCATCAACTGATTATAGAAGACATAATTAATTTTGAGTTTGTTAGCATTTTACAACAGCATGATTTAAATTTTTTAAAATATGTTTTCGTTCTCTAATTTTTTAAATTTAGAGTTCTATGTGATGCCAGAAAACACGGTATACTGTTGTATGTTTTATGTATGTGTATGTTTTACATTTTATATATTTATGATATATTTTTTAAATAAAAATTATTATAACACTGAAATAGTAAACTGAAATGGTTTGAGACTTTATTAATGGGATGTCATTCCCCGTGTTGAAGAAGAGACAAAATATTACCCAAAGTTGATTTTATTTTTCTTACTAAAAAATACTCTTTCTTCGCAAAAAAAAAAAAAAAAAAAAAGGAATTCTGTTGTTTTCTGCCATTTCCCTCAGTCTTTGAGCTAATGCTTGGTACCAAATTTGTTAAAAAACTAATCTGCAAGGGAAATTCTTGATTTTCTTAAAATTGACATACATAGGGATGGTCTTTCACTGTATTCAATAATAACTTTAACAGTGATCACTGACAAAATTTAAATACACTCTTCTGAAAAAAATAAAAAAAACAAAAAGGAGATAAGATTAAATAATAAATGTTTACATTTTCTATTTTTTTTAACAACTTTCTGATGAGTTGTGACTGAATAAGAGGATTTTAGATTTTTCCAGGGAGGTATGTAAACTGAATTGTCAGAAATTAACTGTTTGTTCTAAAAGTGCTGTTGTATCTGAGTCTGACCTCTTCAAATAGTAATGTTGATCATTTCCTCTGGAATATAGGTATAGCCAATTAGAAATAAATCAAAATGATTAACCTCTGCATTCCTTCAATCTATGAAACACTTTAAAATATGTCAATGGACAGCCCCAAGAGGAAATTTTAGGTAAGATTTTATTTGAAGTTAAAAATGCACAGTAAGTTAAAAACTGGCAATTAACTAATCTAAAATATTGCCCTACTTTTGGTTATAATAACATTGGTAATATTCACAAACTTAACTTTACTTTATGCAAGAGGTATCAATAACATGAAGTTGCTACTGGAAATAAAATTAGTTATTCATGTATGAGTACATGGAACCACATGTCAAAATTTCTTAAAACTCTCTGGAGACATAAATATAGTTCAGATTAGCACAGGTTGTTTTTCATTTGTCAAATATGTGTAATTTTGGCTGATAAATTAATGAACACATATCTTAAAAAGTGGTTCTCAAAGTTCAGTCTCTGTATCAATGCACAAGAAGCACTTGGAACATGTTACAAATGCAGATTTATAGCCCTATCCCAGATCTACTGAACTGGAAACTCACAGGTCTAGGACAGCAATCTGGGTTTCAATTCATGCTCAAGACAGAGAAACACTGTCCTAAACCAACATTGCTGAGAGTGACCTACTATTAAAGGTGGTATTCTCTCACTTCCAAATTTTAAACATTGAAGAATCTGTCCATAAAACCTAAGTCTGTAATATTTCCACAGCAAAGGTTATGACAGTTTTCAAGCTCAATAAATTAAACCTAAATCTTAAATTTCATAACTCATGTACAAGAGGCCAATTGTAGGAGGACGCTTTGGGGAATTTGAAAACCAGGAGGGATATGATTTGGTGATTAGTTCTTTAAATTGTTCATGTGTAGCCTATCTCTGTTTCCAAAAAACCTAAATCCTGATAATTGCTGACACTATGAGTACTCTGTTTCCTATCATGAAGCTTGAATGGGGGCACCCACATATGAAGTCAGTGAATTGAAACAATCTGAGGCAGGCTGCATGTTTGATTGAATGTTTATATAACAAATTACCCTTTTAAATAGCAGCCAAGTCAGTATTCATTTGTTTCAACTCTCCTTTGATTCTCGTTGATTACCTTCTATGTAAGATGTCTTTCAACTCTAGAAGATAAGATATCTTTTATTTCTTGATCCTATTTTGCTGGTTGAGGGGGAAAATGTCACTCTTAAACCAACTACACAAGGAATTTCTTAATTACCTTCTCAATCCAGCTAATTCCATCTGTGGTAGGAGCAGAGTTCACTACTGCTGTGGATATAGCACAAAAGGATTTCAATTATAGTGATTTTAGGGAATACTGTCCATATACAGAAATTACTCAGTGTCTAATGATATCATATTCTTTTTATTTCTCATTGGTTATCCACTGCTTTAGTTATCTACTATCAGCACAATGCTACATAATGAACAAGTACATAATCTCATTGTCATATACATCCCTAAGCATTCATAGCTCACATCCATGAGGTGGTTGGGTTAGGAGACTGCTGATCCTGGCTGGGTTCCTTTACAAGGGGCATCAGCTGACTGTCAGCTGATCGAGGCCGACCTAGGCTGGGCTTACCCATGCATCTGCAGTTCAACTGACTCATTGGTACTTGTGGGTTGGTTTGGATTCATGGGACTCGTCTTGCGTCTAAGAACAAGTTTGCTTAGGCTTTCCTTATTTACGGAAATGGCAGATGGCAAGAGCAATTTAGCCCACAAGTTCAAGCTGCTTCTTGCATTACATCTGCTGAAACCACAATCCAAACCAAAAGCAATCCACATGGCCATTCAGAGCTGGGTAGGAGGGGACTACAGAATTACATGGCAAAACCCCTGAATATAGAAAGGGTGAAGAATCAGGTCCATTAATGCATTCAATTATCACATTCATTGTACACATGGGAAGAAGACATTTAAGGAGTAAGCATTGCAAGATAGTATGTAAAATTTCAGAAAAAAATATATTATTGTAATATTATCCCTTGGAAGTCTTCATCTAAGCATGAAGTCAAAACTGCTGAGTATAGTTTGTGTAGAAGCATATCCAAGGGAAAACTGCCACTTTCTCTAATTGCTTTCTATTAGGGAATGAAAATCATAAAAGTTTTCACTTTGGTTCTGTTTTCAGAACAAAGCATGTGCACTTCGTTTTTTCTTTTAAAAATATTACAAACATGCACTGCTAATGGGTACAGGGTTTCTTTTTGGGGTGATGAAAATGTTCTAAAAAATAGTAATAATGGTTGTACAACTCTGTGAATATACAAAAAAAACACTGAATTATGCACTTTAAAGGGATGAATTTTATATGTGAACTAATCTTAATAAAGGTGTTATTAAAATATTTAAAAATTGGAGTGTCTTTAATACTATTGTATGTATAAATATAAAATTATATGTTTTTAATTTTATTTATTTATTTTTATTGTAACAAAGTTGATTGTACATGTCCGTGGGGTACAGAGTTGAACATCAATACTCATGTGCAATATGTAATGCTCACATCAGAATAATTATTATATTCAATAATCTACACTATCATTGCTATTCGTGGCCCTTTACAACTTTTGTTTTATGGTTAAATTTATAAACAGTAAAAGAGTATTTTCAGTAGTTATTTTTTTATGAAGAATTTTTGAATGCTTTCTTAAAACTGATTTTGTTATAGTTCGGTTAAATGCAATGTAAAGCTTTAAAATAAAACTAAATGAGATAATATAAAGTCCTAGTAAAACATAAACACTATAAAGATAGATGTCTATTATAGTAAGTAAAAGGGTATAAATTCATGATTTGTAAAGTGTCAAATATACTACTAAAATTTTTTATCAATTATCTAGGCTTTTTTCTCTCTGTTTTCATCTACTATGAATCACTAAGAGCATAATCATATCTTGATATAAAACTTAATACAAGAATACTATAAAGTGCCTATTAAATATGAGGCACAGGTACTATGAGAAGGGTAGAAATCCACTGATGAATAGCACAAGTTCTCACCTTTAAAATTAAAGAAAATTATAATACTGGGATCTTAATTGAAAATTTGTTTCCTAAATTTATTTTTGTTATTGCATTGGATTCTTTTCACCATGAGCCATTTAATAATAATAATAATAAAAAAGATACTGTTTGTGTGTTTGCTGACATTATAGCATAAAGTAAATACCTGTGTTCTTAAATTTTTATGTTAGGTTATATATTAAATTTTATCAAAAAAATTATTGACATGACATTCTTATAGGGAGCTTGTAACCTGTACAGATTTGAGCAAGCTTTTCTTACTCGAGGTTATGATTCTACAGTATGAGTCTTCCCTCAGTGAGAAGTGTATAAACTGTATCTGACAAACTAAAGGAGGCTTCACATTCATGAGAATTACTATTTCTGAAAGGGTAGTTGGTATAAATTAGACTGATAATTTGATTTATTCTTTCTTTTTCTCAGGTGTTTGTTTTAGAAAAAATTAAGGTCCCTAAATACTAGGTTGGGTCAGATGAAATTGCTGTTTCGTAGGCCCAAGATGATCAAATATTTACAATTTCGTATGGTTCAAACACATGAAAGTATGCAGAGTATATATTGAGATACACAGACATAGTGTAATTCCTCGCAGAACTATATCTTCTCCTCTACAGTATGAAGATATTAAGTAAAACTAGAAATTGGTTGGCATTAGATCTCATCATGTTTAGATCCTTCAAGATGACTGGTTCCTGGATACAGAATCAACATTTCTACTGTGCTAATCTCTGGGATTTTGTTGCTAGCAATAATGTAGGGTGTTTTTTGGGGGGGTTTGTTTTTTGTTTTTCTTTTCAAAGACAATTTATTTACCATGCTATTCTAAATTGTTTTTGCTGGATTACTATGTAATTCATCTTTAGATTCCCTCTCAAATTTAATCTAAACCTGAAAAGAGATTGGGGAAGCAAACCGAGGGCAGAAGATTGACTTTAATATGAAGATTTATCTTGAAAAGACTATTTTAGTCACAATCAGTAAAAAGTGCTGACAGTATCATTGATGTTTATCAAGTTTTGGAATATATCATCACCAAATAACCTGACTTGAGACAATAAACTTCTTCCTTATTGTTACGGTATTTTCATTTCATTCTACATTTAATCTAAATAATATCAGTCATGATATTTCCTTAACTTCATTGTAAAAACTGTTGTTGAGATTAAATATAGCAATACTCATAAGCACCAATTTGCAAAATTTTTAAAAAATCAAATACATTTTAATAACTATTATTTTATATTAATTTAACATTAATAAAAATTTGACAAAATATAATCCATGTCTTAGTAGTATTTTAAAGAGGTGGTTACATTATACTAATCAATACAAAAAAAGGCTTTATTTTTATAACATTAACATAATGTAGCACATTTATAATAATCCTACTATCTAGAAATCTTTCCTCTAAGATTTTGTACATAGGATTGCATTTTCAAAACTTCTTGAAAGAAAGCTTATTCAATTGTTCATTTTCAAATTTATGTGTAATCTGGAACACTATCATAGCCTGCAATCTCCCTTCTCTTCCAATAACTGTTAGTTTTATTGTACCAGAAAGTATGAATAGACCTTTGCGATTTACATTGAAAGTAAGCTTGTCCATACAGTAGGATGTCTTTTGAGAATATATTCTGTGTATTAAATATAAAGCAATTTATTATTGGTTGAGATGCCTGTAGTTGAATACATGACTCAAACTGATTCAACAGAAGAATATTTATTATCTAATATAAGAGTAATGTACAATCAGTCCAAGACTGTTTGACACATGACCAGTGATGTACTCAAAAATATGATTTCTTTTCACCTTTCTTTACCATGTTCATTTGATTCTGTGCTCATAGCTGCAAGAAGACTGCAGCAGATTCAGGTGAAATATCCCAATATGAAAATATCCAGTGACAAAAGGGACTACCTTTTTCCATCTTATTTAAGGAGAATTGAAACTCCAAAATGGACTTTTGCTCATAATTCATTTACCAGGATAAGGCTGTATCTAAAGATGAACAAATCACTGTCAAGTGAACTAGGATTACAATTTTAGTTGATATAAGTCATTTAGCATAAGAAGAATGCTAGAAAATCAATCACAAAAATCATCCTAATTGTACAATGTTTGATTATTCTCATTTAAAGGGTCATTTTATGTATATATCCTAATGTAAAAATACAGGGTTCTGAGATGCCTGTTTTTATATCTAGAAACAAGATGAAGTTTTGCATTCCATATTAGCACTTCAGTAGCTCCCAATTGATAAGAAACAAAAGCAAAACAAAATGAAAATTTATTTATTTCATCCCACCTCATGTGGTTATTAATTGTGCATGCCTCTGTTTTCTCCACTATGGCAATCTCCTCATGTCAGAAAAGACATTGAATTATACACTTCTTATAAAATCTTGCAAGAGGCAAGATGTGAATCAGTTGGTCCAAATTTTTTCATTTTAATTTCAGAATTTATAAATATAAGTAGTTGAAAAATCCATCTTACGTACTCAGATTTTTAGCTCCTCACTGTCACATATAAACAGATGAAGAAGGATCATCAGACATTTTAGGAAAGCCTCTAACAAAAAGAATCTTAACAAAGAAAGAGAAAAAATGGGTTCTGGAGAAATAGAATATTTAGTAAATTTAGTAAAACAGAAATCTCAGAGAAAAAATATCTATATATGTGTTGTCTGTGTGTGTATAAAGACATAAACAATAAAAATTTCCATAAAGCTAATAGAACAAAAGGTAAGGAGATATATTAGAGAAGGGAAAATACATCAGAATTAAAGTATCCATCCAGGAGCACCAATATCTAATATCCTCAGTTCCAGAAAAATATAATAGAAAAAAATGGAAGTAAAAATTATATTTTTAAATTATTTCCCATAACCGAATAATAGTTTCCAGAGGAGTCCAAAGAGTACCCAGAACAATTATTTTTAAAAACACCTATA
The DNA here is from genome assembly GCF_000696425.1 of Galeopterus variegatus. Classification (NCBI taxonomy): domain Eukaryota; kingdom Metazoa; phylum Chordata; class Mammalia; order Dermoptera; family Cynocephalidae; genus Galeopterus; species Galeopterus variegatus. Next base: position 806,352 of record NW_007726605.1, read on the forward strand.
CCAAAACCAGTCACCTTAAAATTTCACAACTGTGACTATAAAGTGAAGATTCTAAATTCTTAGGGAGAAAAAAGAAAATATGTCACCTACAAAGGATTATGATACAGATTGCCCTCAGACTTCTCACTGGAAGCTAGAAGAACATGGAGTGAGGTCTTCAAAATTCGGGGGCAAGATGGTGTATTTCTAGCCAGACTACCAGTCATATGTGAAGGTTGTAGGAAAAGATGTTCAGACATTCAATGTCTTGATGCACATACACATCCTTAGGAATCACTGAGGTTTGTGCTCTGCCCATTTGAAGGAGAAAAACAACAAAGAGAAAGGATAGAATTCTAGATAGAGGAATTTCCTAAAGAACAGGCATAAAGCAAATTCCCAAGTTGGTGATCAAGGGAAGGAAATTTCAGGATGACTACAGAGTAATGACACTAGATAGCAAATGATCCAGATTGGAGCTGGAAGACAGAGGACTTCAGCAGGCATGTCTCCAAGAAAAAGTTAAGCTGGAGAATTATGTCAATGTATTTTGATCCATTAAGAAGATATTTAGAGATTGTTTGGAGATGAAATAGTGATGGCCCCATTGAAAAGTGATGTAATAAAAAAATTAAGTCCAGGGCAACAAAGAGTTCAGCAAAATTTGAAATGTAATGATAACATACCACATGAGATATTTGATATTGTTTAGCTCTGAATAGTATTTACAGCCTCAATAAAGCAAATATTGACTATTAATTGAAAACTATTATATAATTCCATTAGAAGAAAGTGTGTGTGTGTGTGTGTGTGTGTGTGTGTGTGTGTGTATACATATGCATATGGTTATGCATGAGTTTATGTAGACATGCTTTGGCAGTATAAGAATGCTCAATTCTTCTACTTACCACTTTGAGAAGTCCGTAGATGCTACCTATGACCGAATAATCAAGAAAGAACAGAATACACATGTGATTTAGAAAACACAGGAGTAAATAACAAAAGAAACAGCTAAAAATGTTGAATGTGGTAACTCTGGGGATTGACAGTCTGGGGTATGGAAGAGTAGACCAAGAAACAGTTGCTTTGATGAAAGAGTCATGGAACTATTGAACTCTTTCAATAATAGAAGTACAATTTTAATAAAAATTAAAAGAAGAAAAAATCAATAGGTAGAATACTCCTGAAAACAATAGACAAGTTTATATTTAGCATCCTCCAAATGGAGAAAACAAATGGCGGTGGAAGAAGTCTTGTTTTTCATTTGTCAATTTTTCTGTACCATGTGTATTTAAAAATTAATATAGTATATAAAGGGAAAAAAAGAATACCAAGAATTACCATGATATATAATCATAATATAATGATCCCCAAATATATAAGTAGTTTTAGTAAAATGGTGCTGGAATATCTGACACAAAATAGATAATAAATCCGTATGAAATACCTAGAAGAAAATGGTATATACAAAGTTCTCTCTTTTCATTTCAATGTTATTTAACTACGAGTGTAAGGTTTAGAAATAGAAAACAAATGTTGAAACTGACATCTTTTCAAAATATTTTCCTGAACCTTTGTTTATCTTTTTAATTTTCTGTTAAATAGAAACAAATGATGTTCTATCTTAATGATTACATAATTGATTATTCTAAAAAATAACATTTTAATATTTGGGTATTTTATGCAATAAAGATATTTTATTTTTTATATTATTTGTATTCTACCAAGGGAGTTTGTAAATAGACATGTATCTATCCCAGGATAGCACCTACCTAGTAAATAAGTCCAGATGTTTAGAATAACAACTTTCCACCTGCATGTCTTTAAGACTCCTTTGCCTTCCCCCTCTCTACCTCCCACCAAGTTCCCTTCTGTTATATCTTATTTAATGTAGCAAATGTGGATTAACTAGAGATATACAACAGCTTTTTTGAAATTTAACAATTACAGATTTTGTCAGAATGGTAATAAAAAAGTTATCATATCTATCAATCTCAGAAGACCATTTGGTTCTAGAAAACATTTTAAAAGTTTATAGTTCTTAAGATTCACTGATTTTCCAAAGAATAGTATATAGGAGAGCCACAAAAACCTTTGCAGAGGGCAGATGTATTTTTCTTACAAAATATATAGTTTGATTTAAGTGTAATTGCTGCATTTGAAACCAAGTAGGAGTTAGATGGGGAAGTTTAGTTTCCTAAGTGAGTGACAAAAAAACAACAATTGAAGGTGAAATGTGTGCCCTGTATAATATAAGGAGCAAGTGTTTAGGTAAATCTACCCTCCTTAGATGAAGGGAACTCTACTAATACCTTAAGTGTACCAAATACCAAAGTGTTAATCTATTCTCATGCAGATTCAATAACCATGGTTCTGTGTGGCAAACACCCTTCCATGCATGATGCTGGCTTCAGTACCAAGCTACTGAGGGAGAGAAAAATGATTACGCTATATGTCCAATTGATTCTGCCTCTCTTGTGGAGTGTGTCAAATAAATTGCATTTTTCCTGAGCCCATTTAGATGGAGTATTATCCTGCTGTGTTCCTTTGGATTCCGTACAGATTTCTGATTGCTGAATTGTAACACTAATCATAATAATTATCTATGTAATAAGTTCACAATATGAATTGTTACAGATGGTCACATTTTCTATCACAGAGCAATCAAGCCTATTTGTACAATCTACTTGCTCCTAGATAAAACAAAAGGCAACATGTAAGTTGCTGTATGTTCATCACACATTATAAGTGGCAATTTAGATCTAGTACATCAGAGAAAATGAGAAATGATAAGAGAGAGTGCTAAAAACTTCATAAAAGCATATTTGAATTTTGCTATTAGTTTTACAGATATTATCATTATATATCCAATTAAATACTGAAGGTTCGTTGTTTTTTCACAGCAAGCAATTTCTTTTTTCCTGTCTAGAATCCGAAATTCATTTCAATGATGGAGGACATGCAAATGAATTATAACTCAAATATAACAACATAGGTATAAGTTACTGAAATACAATATGAAGCATATTTATGACCTTCACAAAAACAGTCTGCTAGGATTGACTGCAATGGGAAGCGGTTTACCTTCTCTGTCACTTTAACAGTTGCCAGGTGGGGTTTTAGTTAATGAGCCAAATCTGATCACCATTTGCAGGTGGCGTCAGAAATATGGTGTTGAACAGATACTTTGTTTTTGTTTCTTTGTCGCTGATTCTGAAACGTGGCCCAATTTTGCTTACCAAAATTTTCTACTAGTATGCCAAAAAAATTCATTGCAGCAAACGGAAAATTACTTTTCCTCTGACTTATATTTAATATTTCATCTAAATCAAAGCAGACTTTTGCTTTATGAGGGTAAATGCTTAGAAGAACATACTTGAAAAGGCTAGCAACCCCGATTGATTGTCCTATGCTCTCTATCTTGTATCTATTTATGACCAAAAAGTACACATTATTACACATCTATTATCTATGTATATCTATATCCATATCTATGTATACATACATATATTTATGTATATCTACATGTATCTAGTATCTATGTAAATGTATACATATATATCTTATATATATAATCCTGTACATGTAATCATTTATAAATAGGTTACATCCTATCTCTCTGCTCTTTGGGTTTCTTTTTGGCTATATTAATAATGGCCTAATTATTAGCCACTAAAAATTTACACTGGCTTATGCTGAAATAAAACCAAACATGATTTTTGCTTAGTAACTTCATATTATAGTCACTGTTACATAGTGCATCATTTGCATTGTACTCTCAGTGTTAAAGTAGCTGTCGTGTCATTACTGCTATTATTTAACATCCATTTAATTACACTATATGACAATAAATTTTAACCTGAATGTAAAAAGTCCACTTGAATAGATACACAATAGTTATGTTACCTGAGAAGCAAAGGATTCAAATACAGTAATAATCCCTCAGCCCAGGGGGATATGTTCCAAGATCCTCAGTGGATGCCTGAAACCATGGATAGTACCTAATCCTATGTACTATACTTTTTCCTATACATACATACACACCTATAATAAAGTTTAGTTCATAAATTAGTCACAAGAAGAGATTAACAACAATAACTAATAATAAAATAGAACAATTATGGCAATATACTGTAATAAAAGTTGTGTGAATGTGTCTTTCTCTCTATCTCACAATATCTTATTGGACTATACCATGGGTAATGGAAACTGAAAAGCAAATCCGTTTAAGGGGGAATCACTGTATTCTTTAGAAATAAAAACATGTGAAGTGGACATTTTTCTTTAGGTTTATCTGCTAGTTTATCCTCTCACATTAATGTCTATATGTTTTCTTTTTTTTTTTTCCTTTGAGCTGCAATTCTGATTTGTTTGTAATTCCTGAAAATGTGATTGCCTCCTTTCTATAAATAATAAATCTTTAAAATTCCCAACTTTCTGGTTTGCAAACCAAAGGAATGAAAACTCTGTTCTGAGACAGCCAGAAGACGTTAATTAATTCATTTAAACTCCAATAGAAAATAACGAAGGTAAAAAATATCACGTTCCTTTTGGTTCCTGGCAGATAGTGAACAGGATGATTTAAAAATATTAAAATATAAATAAGTAATTCACATTCGATATTACTTTCTTTAGATATCAAAGGGTCTACAGTACAGCTAAAGGATATATAAACGTGCCACAAAGATATGGGCTTTCTCTCTTGCTCCCAAGGTTGTATATTTTTCTAAGACCATGTTTTTACCTAAACGGTTTTTAGGCTAACTTACATATTTCTTTTGGTAATTTTCAAGATTGAAAGTTACAATAACTAACATTTACTGTTTGCTTATTTAGCTATAAACTGTAGTAAGTGCTCCATATGAATTATTATTTTTTAATCTTCACAACTTCATATGAAAGATACAAATATGTTTCCCATTTTTCATTCAGAAGACAGATTTAATATCATTACTTAATTTACCCTACCCAGGTCATGCAGCTGAGCCAAAGCACTTATCATTCTCATTCCTGAGTCAGAGATCTTAAACATAATGATTTTTAAGAAAAGTATTCAGGGGTGTAGAGAGCTTAGACATGAAAAGAGTTTGCAAATACCTTCTCTTACAAAATACTACTTCCAGCCTCCAGATGTCAAAGCATAATTTTTGCAAGTTAAAATTATGACGTACACATATAGAATAAACATTTACTGAATATTTATTAACTCATTAATGACTGAACCAGTAAGAGGGTAAAGCTGTTTCAAAGAACAGTTTGAAACTACAAATAGAACCATCAGATGATCCAGCGATTTTACTACTAGGTATATATCCACAGGGAAGGCAATTAGAATGCTGACGGGGTACAGGAACTCCCATATCTATTGTAGCCTTGTTCACAATAGCCAAAATATGGAATCAACATAAGTGTCTATCAACTAATGATTGGATAAAGAAAATATGCTATATATGCACAATGGAATACTAGACAGCCATAGGAAAGAATGAAATCTTGTCATTTGCAGCAACATGGATGAGCCTGGAGGACATTATGATAAGCTAAATAAGCCAGGCACAGAAAGATAAATATTGCATGTTCTCACTCTTATGTGGAAGCTAAAATTTGATCTCAAAGAAGTAGAGAGTAGAACAGTAGTTACTAGAGACTGGGAAGGGTAGAGCATCAGAGGGGTAGAGAGAGGTTGGTCAATGGATACAAAAATACAATTAGAAAGGAGAAATAAATTTTAGTGTTCTATAGCACTAAAATTTATTTAATACATGTGTATATATATAGTAGGGTGACTATAGTTAACAACAATTTATTGTATAATTTCAAATAGCTAGAATAGAGGATGTTGAATGTTCCCAAAGCAAATAAAAGAAAAATGTTTAAGGTGATGGATATGCTAATTACTTTGATTTGATCATTGCACATTGTATACAGTACCATATTGTATCCCACACATATGTACAACTATTATGCATCAATTAAAATAAAAATAAAAAAGATTTTTGTATATGGTGAGAAGTACAGATCTAGTTTCATTCTCCTACATATGAATGTCCAATTTTCCCAGCACCATTTACTGAAGAGGCAGTCTCTTCTCCAGTGTGTAGTCTTGATGCCTTTGTCAAAGATCAGATGGCTGTGGGTGTATGGGTTGATTTCTGGATTCTCTATTCTGTTGCAATGGTCTGTGTGTCTGTTTTTATGCCAGTACCATGCTGTTTTGGTTACTATAGCTTTGTAGTATAGCTTAAAGTTAGTTATTGTTATTCCTCCAGCTTTATTTATTTATTTTTTTACTCAGGATTGCTTTGGCTATTCATGGTCTTTTGTTCTTCCATATGAATGCTTGGATTGTTTTTTCCACTTCTGAGAAAAATGTCATTGGAATTTTGATGGGATTGTGTTGAATCCGCAGATCACTTTGGGCAGTATGGACATTTTCACAATGTTAATTCTTTCAATACAAGAGCATGGGGTATCTTTCCATCTTCCTGTGTCCTCTTTAATTTCTCTCAACAGTGATTTGTAGTTCTCATCATAGAGATTTTTCACATCCTTGGATAAATTTATTTATAGGTATTTTATTTATTTATTATTTATCTATCTATCTATCTATCTGTCTGTCTGTCTGTTTATTTATTTATTTATTTTGTGGCTATTGTAAATGGGCTAGCTTTCTTGATTTCTTTTTCTGCTAGTTCATTGTTGGAGTATAGAAATGTTACTGATTTTTGTGTGTTGATTTTGTACCTGCAACTTTGCTGAAATCACCCATTATCTCTAAGCATTTTTTTTGGAGAGTCTTTAGGCTGTTCTATATATAGGATCATGTTATCTGCAAACAGGAACAGTTTGAATTCATCTTTACCCATCTGGATGCCCTTTATTTCAATCAAAATGGATTAAAGAATTAAATACATATCCTGAAACAATAAAACTCATTAAAGAATACCTAGAGGAAACATCCCAGGAAGGAGGATTGGGTACAGACTTTATGGATATGACCCCGAAAGCACAGGCAACCAAAGGAAAAACAAACAAATGGGATTATATCAAATTGAAAAGCTTCTGCTCAGAAAAAGAAACAATTAACAGAGTGAAAAGAGTGGGAGAAAATATTTGCAAAATATACATCTGACAAAAGATTAATAACCAGAATATACAAGCAAATGAAACAACTTAGCAAAAAAAGCAAGTAACCCAATTAAAAAATGGGCAGAGGAGCTAAATAGGCATTTCTCAAAGGAAGATATATGAATGGCCAACAGACACAAGAAAAAATGCTCAACATCACTCAGCATTCAGGAAATGCAAATCAAAACCACTTTCAGATACCATCTCACTCCAGTTACGATGGCTAATATCCAAAAGACTGAGAATGACAAATGCTGGTGAGGATGCAGAGAAAAAGGAACTCTCATACACTATTGGCGGGACTGCAAACTGATGCAGTTTTTATGGAAAATGGTATGGAGGTTTCTCAGACAATTACAGATAGATCTACCATATGATCCAGCTATCCCACTGCTGGGTATATACCTAGAGGAATGGAAATCTTCTATCAAAAAGACAACTGCACTCCCATGCTCATTGCAATGCTATTCACAATAGCCAAGAGATAATGTTGAAAGGATAGCTGTATTCCCCTGTTTATTGCAGCATTATTTACAATAGCCAAGAGTTAGAACCAGACTAAATGCCCATCATCAGATGAGTGGATAAGGAAAAGTAGTATATCTACACAATGGAACACTACTCTGCTTTAAAAAAAATAATTGAAATTCTACCATTTGTAGAAACATGGATGGACTTAGAGAAAATTTTATTAAGTGAAATAAGCCAGGCACAGAAAGAGAAATACCTCATGTTCTCACTTATTTGTGGGAGCTATCATGTTCTCACTTATTTGTGGTTAAAAAAAATAATTGAAATTCTACCATTTGTAGAAACATGGATGGACTTAGAGAAAATTTTATTAAGTGAAATAAGCCAGGCACAGAAAGAGAAATACCTCATGTTCTCACTTATTTGTGGGAGCTAAAAATAAATAAATAAGTAAATATACAAACAAATGGGGGGCAGGAGGGGGAAGAAGACACAACCATCATAACAATTCCTTGAACTTAAGACAAGTGAACAGATATGACGTTGATGGGGGTGGAGAGGGGGAGGGAGGAAAAGGAGGAGTTGGTAAAAGGACATGAAAATCAACTACATTGAATATCGATAAATTAAAATTTAAAAAAGAAAGAAAGAAAAAAGAATAAAAACAAAGTAAAACGAAGAGCATTTTGAGGAACTAGATATTTATAGGTATATAAAGGGTTAAATATAGAACTGGTTAATGTCTGAGAGAGAAGTATAAACCATGTGTTAGAGGTTTTCTTCTCTATAAATATTATTTACATGTTTACTTGACAATAACAAGTTAATGTGTAACTTCCAAAGTCTGAGCCATTAATTAATAGTAAGTCAAATAAAAGTACATTCCTCTAAATGTTGAAATAATCCTTGAGTGATCCTGATCAACAATGTACCTGCACTCTTGACCTTATTTGCATGTTTTTGGTAATTCCTTCGTACACGATTATCAACCCTAATTCCTGACACTTTGTTTATGACTCTGATGTTATTCACACCCTGAGGCTTCTGTATCACTGTCTTTCCATTTAAGCCCTTCATACTGTCTGATATTCTGTAATTTCCCTACAAAGTATGAGTATGAGTTTTTCTTCATCATTCCTCCTCAGGCCCTTTTTAAGCTGGGACATCTTTTTAAAAAAATCTGGAAAATTTATATCTGTTATTACCTCGAATATTTATTACCCTTCATTTTTTCTTCTGTTTTTGAAGTAAATATTTTATCTAGATATTTAGCACTTTGCTTCTAGTCTCTCTATTTCTTAGCTTACCTTTTAATCTTTTGTATTTTTTTGTTTTATCTTTCTCTGAGAAATGTTCTTGATCTGATCTTCCAATTTGCTAATACATTCCTCATTTGTATTCATATAAATGAATTCCATGTATTTTTATTCAGCTATTAGATGTATAGAATATATTGTTTATTTAGTATGTTTCTTATCTTTCTTTCAGCTTTATAAAATCTTCATTGTTCTCTTTTGGCTTATTATTTGGCTAATATTAAATCTTGATAAATATGTTCTAATACTTCTGCTTCTGAGAGAATCAGTAGTTGTGCTTCTCAAGTGTCTTATTATTTGTACCTGAGTTCATTTTCTGTTAGGAATATACACTACTCTGTCAGTGCTTATGGAGGAAAGCCAGACTCTAAGTGTCAATTCCAATGTGCTAAAGGGGTTTTGGGGAAGGGGGAATGGGTGAGCCAAGAGTAAAAAAACTCCAGTCATTAATTAACCATTAATAATGACTGACCCTATTGGACAAATCCTTAGCTAAATGGCTTCACTCTTTGACTCCCAAGGAGAATCAGCGTGAGAACAGACGATCCCTACAATAGTTCCTAATCTACCAAGTCTGGAGAAGGAGGTGTAGAAAAGCAGCTGTCCAAATGTATTCCCCAACTCTTTTTGTCAGTTACCCCTAAGCACAGAATTTCCGTGTTGTTCTAACTTTATTCTTGAAGACACCCAAATTAGAGCTCTGAGTAGTTAGTGGTGTTGGGCAGCACTCTTTGTCCCAAGATAGTTTCAGGGCAGAAACTGAAGCTGAGCTCCCATAGATCCCTCCTATTTTTTATTCTCACTGGCTGGCTTTGGCCCAACCAAAGCCATCTCCTCGTACATGCCAGTTCAAACTCCTCTTTGTCACCACAAGATTTTCTTTTCTTTTTTTTTTTTGTCCTTTTTTGTGACCAGTAAGGGGATCGCAACCCTTGGCGTGGTGTCGCTCGCACCGTGCTCAGCCAGTGAGCGCACCAGCCATCCCTATATAGGATCCGAACCCACGGTGGGAGCGCCAGTGCACTCCCAGTGCGGCACTCTCCCGAGTGAGCCATGGGGTAGGCCTCACAAGATTTTCTAAAATGATATTATTAGTTGTTTGATTTGCTTTGCATTTTTGCTTTTATTTCTAACAGTCATACAAAATTGAAGTAATACTTTTCTTTTATTCAAAATGCACAAGTTTATAATAGGAAGCAAGCAATATAAAGTGAAAAATGTTTATAGTTCAAATACAAATACTTCATTATCAAGTTTATATGAAATGAAATGATAGTTCTATTAATGGAGATGTTCCATATTCTAAATTCATTTTTTGTAGTAGTTTAAGTATGCTGCATGGAGGAAAACGATAATCTAAATATTTTTCTATCTTGATTTATTTTATAGTGGTTATAATTGAATTACCTTTTAAGAATGCTCAGTTTACAAGGTCAGGAAATGTACTAAAATGTAGTAAGAATCTTTAACACTAATTTAGATCTCATTGAAAGGTCACAAAATCTAGGCCTTTCATTTCTTCTAGAATTATTTCTTATTCAAACTCAGCTGCAGTTTTGAGAGCAGAATGTTCTGCTTTCTTGAATCTCCAGTCAAGAGAACCTTTAATTCACTCTGTTTCGTAATAAATCTCGGGAGAGCCAGTTATGACAAATATGTGATGATGTGCCTTACTCGAATAGTGCATGGCTTTCAATTCTGCAATAATGTATATCCCCCATTCTTTGATTTATATCAGGCAAAAACCACATAAAACAATGATATGCTCCCCAAATTGATTTTAAATGTATTTAAGCTGTTTTAAGCAATTCTAGGTTAAAAAATTTCCTTGCTGTTTGTGAAGATTATGAGCAACTGAGTTACTTGGTTATTGTTACTAAGGGTTCATAGCTCTGGTTTTTGTGTATTAATTATTTTGCAAGCTATTATTATGACTTTAGCTAAAAAGCTGTTTTTTTAAATTTTATTTTTAAGGGTTTTTGTTTGTTTGTTTTTGTCTTTTTACGTGACCAGTAAGGGGATCACCACCCTTGGTGTGGTGTTGCCCACACCGCGCTCAGCCAGTGAGCGCAGCGGCCATTCCTATGTAGGATCCGAACCTGTGGTGGGAGCGTCGCTGCGCTCCCAGCGCTGCACTCTCCCGAGTGTGCCACGGACTCGGCCCTTATTTTTAAGTTTTTAAACATGCACTGCATGCCATTATCTGAAAAACTGATGTAAGTACTCATGGCTTTTCTCTTGAAAGATAATACTTTAAAGTTAAATTTTAATTTGAATAGAAAAGAAATTCCACATCTTAGAACATGTCAGGAAGATAAATCAATGACATGATTCTATGAAAATAAGTGGGGAAATGAATTGCATTTGATGTGTGAGATGATTACTATTAACTCTGGGAAGACCTGATTCTTGCCATCTACAGAATTGCAATCACCGTTTATTAGGATGCTATACTCCAGAGCTACTAGTTCATTGGAAGTAACAATGTAAGTGCTTGATCTATTTAAAATTGTGGTAGATATTTTTCTTATATATCAACTCTGGCAGAGGCAAAAAAAAAAAAAATTCTGGAGAAAAAGGATGGGAATGAAAATGGTTTAATGCATAGGTGCTTCAACTAACATTGCACTTTTGTGTTTCAAGTTTAATGCAAGTCTAACGCAAATCTCATTTTTCACATAATGTAATAACAATACTGCTGTTATATTGTGATTGGTATTATAAAATGTGCAGTGAGATAAATGCTGTTATTATGAAAATCCTATTAGCAAGTCCCTGTGTACTGTGCATGCAGGGAAGATTTATTAACATACCCTGTGTAGTCACTTTCTGAAAACAGTTTTACCAGTTATGAAATACTATGCAATAATGCCATTAATAAATGTATCTAATTGCAGTATATAGAAGTGAACAACTGAATAGCTTGAAATGGCTTCTGTGAATGGTGAGGTTATTTCAAGTGGATACACTGAGTAACAGATATACTATGCTCCGCTTTTTTTATACTTCCACATGTCAAATAATAGATCATTTAAGTGCATAGTCAGGCAGCCAGGCTAATGAGAAAATGTTGGTTCTTTTATAAAAAGCTGTCAGTAGATGGCAATGTGACTGTTTTATAAGGCATTTTTATTCCATATGGAACTAAAAACTTGAGATCATTCACATTTGCTGCCTAAATTACTGTAATTTTCCCCCCAAAAAAGAGCTTCAAGAGCCCTTTTAAACTATTCTTTAAATAATTGATAGTTACAAATGAAAAGCCAAGCCTAGAATTTCCAAAGTGATCAAAGTTGTTTTAATTTTCTACTGGTCAGGGTTGGATAAAAATAATGTTACAAACTATACCATCAATAACGAGGGATTGCAGAGCCTCCATTTCAGACTAAAGTGCTTTTAGCAAATCCATGCTGTACCCTCACTTAAAAACTGCAGCCAGCTATTGCCCACTGGTGCAGTATTTATTATTACAAGACCCAGAGGAATGATGTATTGAAAATTATTTTGGTATGTTTTCATATTTTCTTTCGTCCTTTCAACATTTTTCTTATCCAAATAAATCACCTTTGTTGTTTTCAGCAATATAAGTACACACATTTATATTACATATATACATATATAATGACATATAATGTTAAATATGTCTAAAAATGTAACACATGCTAAGCAGTCTGCATATACTTTAAGAGGACATGGCTGTTGAACTCATTGTAGGTTATAACCCCCCCCCCCCCAAATATATATATTCTGAAGAGAAATTATGAGACTTGAATTTTGGCTAACCTGGAAATTCTAAGAAGGAAATATGTATTAAAATTTGTGATCAATTCTAGCAGAATACACAAAGAAATTCATCATTACAGAATTTTTTAATTTTATTGAACTTTAAACTTGTGATTCTATTTTAGGGTATGTTAGGGGTAAAGACTGAGATTATGTTATCAGGAGTGAGATTCTATGAATGGGCAGTGTGGTATAATAGGGAAACATTGATCAGTTAAGAAATGTGAGCACTAGTCTTAGTCTCACCTATGCAAAGCCAAATAAATAATTTGAGTTGTCATTTTATGTGTAAGATGAATGGAAATAACTTGTATATATCTGATATTTCTTTGCTTTGATTAGAGATTGAAGATCTAACCTCACTCAGCAATGCACACCAAAATGGGATAAATCCTAAGGATTGTATTCAGTCCAGGATCCCTAAGACTTAGCGTTCACATCAAATGAACTAGAACTATTCAGTTCAGATCTGAGACATCGGTAATTATAAGGGCAGTCTTCTTTCTTTCCATCCATAACTCTTCGGAAGAAGTCTTCTTGAATGTGGTAATGGAAAATTCATAAACCACAAAGGATCCTTGGATCTGTATTTAAATAGGTAGCATACAGAATAATTTTGCCAGAGCTTAAAAGGACAAGAGTCCCTTGTAGAAATATACAATATTTACATATATTAAAGAAGTAAGGGAGATGGTGAACTTTTGATTTTATAATTTAAAAGAAGAGTATTAAAAGAATAACTATCTTTTACTTTATTTTAGATAAATCTTAGTAGTTTGTACTGTAAGCATAGTACATAAAATAAGTGTCTTAATTTGCCCTATTAAGAACAGGGGAAGAGATTTCTCTCCCCTCCTTTTTCTCAGAGGATTTTAGTTTGGAACACTTGTTAGCATTTTCTCGTCTTTGTGAATGTGTATAAGTTCCTTCGAAGACTAGATAGGCCTTTTCCAGCTGGTCTTTTGCCAGTTCTATAACCCAGGAATGTCTTCCTCAAGAACCTGGGAGCCATCTCTTTGAAATGCAAATATCAAGGGAGATAACACCTCTATCTACCAATTTCTGTGGGAAGGTAGGAGCTTAACTTCAGGGCAGTTATCTTGCTCCACGTTGCAAAACTACTTTCTGTCATTAAAAGGATGATGATTTTAGTTTTGTTTTGTTTTTCAGATAAATCTATTTAGCTAACACAGATGGTCATTCCAACTACCAGATAAAGTTAGGAGAGAGTATGTATGACACATGGTGTTTTCAAGTCCTCTTACTTGAGGACTAGGTATTTATCTTGAAAACATGTATGTGATGAGTTGTATCTTCTTGGCTACATGAAAGGGTGAGATTTCTTTCAGCTTTTGCAGTCTCCTAGGATACTGCCTGTGATGCTCATTACATTCTGGTGTAATTCTTACTCAATAATAAAAGGGTTTTCTTTCTCTATCACCTTTGTGCAGAGGATTTCTGGGTTTGGGTAAGATTTTGTCTTTATTTATATTTCCCAGACAGTATTTATCCAGAATTCAGATTTGATTTTCTTGCTTTGGATTTTCTTTCTAACAACTCATTTCAATCTTACCTATTGCCCTGGGCAAGAATCAAATTCCTATACTAGTTACCAATTCCCATTGAAATAGTTGCAGTTTATCTTCATGCTCTTTCATTCTTCCTGGAAGGTAACTGCACTCCTTATTAGCATGCCACTTTCTTGCAAATAAAGCAATCAAGCAAGATGTAAAGAAATAAACAATCATGCAAATATTAATACCTTTTAAAATAAGTAGACTCTTTAAATGGATTTCCATTTTTCCTTTTTTTTTTTTTTTTTTTTTGTCTTTTTTCGTGACCGGCAATGGGATCGCAACCCTCGGTGTTGCATCCGCACCTCGCTCAGCCAGTGAGCCGCCGGTCTGTATGTGGGATCCGAACCCTCAGCGGGAGCGCCACCGCGCTCCTAAGCGGCGCACTGTAGCAGTGCGCCACCGGGCCAGCCCCAAATGGATTTCCATTTTTAAAAAATCTTTGAAGTTGTATATGAAATGTTTTAGTCAATAAAAATAGCTTTGTTTGGCAACATTTGCAGCCAAAACAGTGTTAAAGAGAAGTGTAAAACTAATAAAATGCTAGTCAGAATTCTATCATTCTACTTGTGAAGAAAATATCTGTCATTAAAAATAATTTATGAATACTTTCTATTACAACAGAATTTTCTCTTCAAGGAAAACATGAATAGACAGGAACTTTTGATTTTCTTGGGAAGTAGACATTTAAAAAATTGAGGTCTGTATATTTTAAAGTATCTTTTCTTTAAATACTCCTAAAGTTACTCTCTAATCAATAGTTTCATTAGACGTTTCTCCATCTGCCATCATCACATGCATATATGCTAGTGAGAAAACCTGTTCTGTAAAGTGATACTTTAATAATTATTTTTAAATCAAGTGTCTAGATGAAAGGTTATACATCTTCAATTTTGTAAGATTTTCTTAAAGACCAATTAAAATACAAAACATATATTTTTTATTTATAAATGACGACATTTCTATCTTAAAAACCTAGATGATTTTTCTCACTATATTAAATAGATTCAGAATAACTGTAAAACATTCACAGTGCCTTCCTAAGTTTTATCATTTTTGCTAAGTTTTTGTTATAAAACTATTTACAGAGTCATAAAACAAAGCCCATTGACCCACCCTTGGTTTTTTAAAAGAGTTTAGAAATCAATCTTAAAGCATAGATTGGATTGTTCAGAAAAGAGGAATTTAAAAGTATAGCATATATAATCTAAGTGTTCTTAATATCTAAACTGTACACTACCTAGGCCTCCTAAATGATTAGGTGTTAAAGGTTAGATGGGATGTCATTCAAAAGACAATTTTCTTTAGACTGGCAATAATATTTTAGACTGGCCTAAGACCTCAGAGTCATAAGTTATTATACGTGTGTCTTCAGAAGAGATGTTATGTTATAAAAATCTCCGAAGTTAAAGAAGAGACTTGACTTGCATCAAACATTTTTTGCCTCCCTTTTTTGAGAAGCAGTATACAGCAAATTTTCTATACACTTATTTCTTCTGGAAAATTTCATGATGACTCAATTTCAAACTTCACTGATGTCTATAGTATTCTAAGTATTATGCTATGTACTATTTGAATGCTAAATAAAAGACTGTCAGATTATACTATTGAAAATAAAAGCGTCTTCACTTCTCAATATAACTTCTCTGATTTACTTACAAATTTTTAGATGTAGCTTTCATATCATGCTGAGGAGTAAATTTCTCAAGGCTAAAAGGAACCAGTCCTACAGCTTTGGAAGGATCCTAAGACACTTTTATTTGTTTTCTTCCTTCAGCGGTAACTACATTATCTCAGACATGCAAAAATAATTAAAAGAATATTTGCAAAAATAGCAATCTATTTTATTTTAACCATTTAAGCACTTAATTTATTTAATTGACATGTATTGACTGTACATATTTATGGGGTGCAAACTTATATTTCAGTACCTTTATACGATGTGGTATGATCAAATCAGAGTAATTAGCATATCCCCCTTCTCAAACATTTATCATTTCTTTCTGACAAGAACATTTGAGCTCCTCTCTTCCAGCCTTTTGAGAAATTCGACGAATTATTGTGATGCCTAACTCTTCAGTACACCAGTAGAACTTATTCTTTCTAACTAGCTGTGATTTTGTTTTAATGTGTAGAAATGCTGAGTCTAAGGAAACTGGTTACATAACCAAATCTGTTACTTAAGAAAATGTTTTTCAAATATTTTCTCTTAGAAAGGAATGGGGTTTACTGAAACCTTCTTTGATAGCACCTGAGACAGTTAATAAATTGTAGCACTTAACTTTTGACTTTTCTATTTAAATAAATACTTTTGGGGGGATTTTTTTTTAACCATTGAAAAGTAAATAGGCTTAATTAATTAATTAATTAATTAATTAAAAAATTGATATACCTATTTGAAGGGTAGAGTTGAATATCAATACTTGTATACAATGTGTGATGATCATATCAGGGTAATTGGCATGCTCATCATTGCAAAAGATAATCAATCTTTGTGTTTATTAACCAATTTTGCACTAATCCCCTTTCCCCTTTCCCACCTCTCCTAACCACAGTTCTGTTCTCTCCTTCTGAAAGTTCAATGGATAACTGTGATCTTCCTCCTTCCTTCCTTCCTTCCTTCCTTCCTTCCTTCCTTCCTTCCTTCCTTCCTTCATGAGTGAGGATGTGGTATTTCTCTTTCTGTGCCTGGCTTGTTTCACTTACTTTTCTCCAAGCTCATCCATGTTGTTCTGAATAGCAGAATTTCATTCTTTTTATGGCTGAGTAGTATTCTATTGTGTATATATTCCATATTTTCCTTATCAAGTCATCCATCAATGGACTTTTAGGTTGATTCTATGTCTTGGCTATTGCAAATAGAGCTGCAATAAACATGGGAGTGCAGATATCTCTTTGACAAGATGACTTCCATTCCTTTGGGTAGTGGGATTGCTGGACCGTATGGCAGCTCTATCTGTAGTTGTGTGAGAAAACTCCATACTGTTTTCCACAATGTCTACACGAATTTACAGTGCCATTGGTAGCACATAAAGGTTCCCCTTTCTCTGAATTAATTTTTTAAAGACACATGTTTTTTAAATTAATATCTTGATTTCTAATTATGCTCAGGTAGATATATATTGCATTTCTAGGGAAGTCATTTAAATTTTTTTTAGATATTTTTTTGGGGGGGGGGCTTGAAGAGTCTTTTTCTAAAAATAATTAAATTAGTATTTGCTTCACTATTTTTTTTCCCTGAAAAATAAACTAAATATACTCCAGAGCTTAGATGTATATTTTTAAGTTCTTTAAGTTAAGATATTCTTTGGAATCAAGGAATGTTTATTTATTAAGAGTTAGATCTACTTATTTAATAACCAGTACTTTTAAATTCATAATTCTTATAAGACTTCTGATATTTAATACTTACTCTTATCCTGACTCATACCCAGGCCAATGGTAAAATCACTTATTTTCTGTAATATCTTCAATGATATTTTATGTTTTTATCCTGTTAATGTTTGGAGCCCAATTTGGTTTTATACATTATCAATATGCAATAAATGGTGAAATAATTTAGGGCTAACTAATTTGCTTCCATAGGAGCCATGGTACAAAAAAAAAAAGAAAAAGAGAGAGAAAAAAAAAAGGAAATGAATTGATCGAACTAAAAATGAGATCTTCTATTTGTAAATGAAATCAAAACTAAACTAAGATATATACATGTATACATGCTTGGTATTTTTATGCTCGGTGAACTCCAAAAAATCTGTGTGGGAATTACTTAGATCCAATGGTATTTGCCCCTGAGATTGAAATAATTTCCCAAATACTCCACAGTGAAGAATTTTAAATATATATTTTTAGCTGTTTTATTTCTTATATATTTAAAATAATAATTGATGTCTATTAGAAATGGCTAGTTCCTTGTTATGTCTGAAGCTTAAGAGTACTTAAATTTGATTGTATCCTTTTCTAAGGTTGGGCAAAAATGTCCTTATATTCAGGCATTTGTCTTGGTAGAAAGTAACTGACTAATTAGTGCACAAGGGGATAGTAGAATCTGACACCAAACAAGGAAGTGCTGGAATAGTGCACTTTACAAAAGAAAGGAAAACAGTGTGGTCTTGGAAACTATTTTTTATTTCTATGTCTGAAATGAACATAGATTTTTAAATATATGCATGTG
This sequence comes from Galeopterus variegatus, assembly GCF_000696425.1. Classification (NCBI taxonomy): domain Eukaryota; kingdom Metazoa; phylum Chordata; class Mammalia; order Dermoptera; family Cynocephalidae; genus Galeopterus; species Galeopterus variegatus. Next base: position 824,774 of record NW_007726605.1, read on the forward strand.
TGTAAATATCATAACATTGTTGATATTCATATCTGAATATGATATGTGTTCCGAACCTAATATTTACATTATGTTTTCATTATTACTTTTGCAATTTACATTATTCATTTTAAAGGTCATTGTATGTGGACTGTTAGATATTTTTATAGCTTCCATTCTGTATTTTCTAATGCAAATTTATATAGGCTAATGGAAAATATTCTTTCTTACTGGTATCCAACTGTAACACATTTTTCACTATAAATTTGAAAGAATTAGCAATTGTGCCCAGACCTAAAATATTTAATAACATAGTTTTCTTAAATGTATTATGAGTCTGTAACAATACAGGTATGCAACCCATTATGCACAGTTCTAAAATCCAAAAGTATCAAGATCACACAACTTTTAGGAAACTGCTTTTTTTTTTTAACAGTACTTGCCTGAACTGATATATTGATATTTATTGTGTTTACGCAAACATTTAAAGTGGATATGCAAACATTTCACTGCATATATATTAAGGTTTGATTACTGTGTGGCATGCTGACCCTACCGTGAGAATTACACAATACACAATATATGCATCAAATTAACCTTACAAAACTTGACAAATTTTGAATTATGAAACACATCTAGACCCAAGGGTTTTGGATAAAAATTGGGACTTGTGCTATTTAAACTAAGGTGAGATTTTTAAACCCTTCTGTTCCAAAGTTGCATATCAAATTATTTTTGCCCCATCTATTTGCTATGAAGGTCATATTAAAAAAAATATTAAGGCTAGAAAATACTTAGAACTTGTGCACTTAAATACAATCTTTTTAAGCTAAATATACTGGTGGCCAAGGAAGCAAATTATTTTGTTTAAAATCATGCAGCTAAGAAATGAATGATGGAGGGACTGAAACCAGCTCTGTACTTTCATCACCTCCTGTAAACAAAATGCAGGTGAGCACCTTTATATGTCAGGCATCCCTATATGGTGCTAGATAACCCTTAAACTCTAACAATTAATGTTCTTCATCCCCTCCCATTCTCAAATCTCTTCTCATGTTTCATCCTGTTTACAGGTGTCACCACCCTATGAGGTGCTCAATTTTGAAATGTTAGTATTGCTTGTGGTTTTTTTCTCTCTCCAGGTTCATATCCTTTAAGTTAATGAGTATACTCAATTTTATCTCTTTGTACCTTTCCCCCATTTCTTTTTAGTCTTGTTGACTTTGCCTTACTTAAGACACAGCTAACTAGTTTATTGTCTAGATTATTGCAAGAGTATGTAAGCTGCTTCTCAAGATCCCTGCGTACAGTCTCTTCTATATCCTCACAGTCACCAACACTTTGCATTGCTCTCTCAGAAGGCAAACTTCTGGCAATGGATTCTTCCTTTATTAAAATCCTACCAAGTGGCAGATATTATGACGCATTCAAAGACAGGTTAGACATGACTTTTCTTTTTGTTGCAACTAGCTTTGTATCACTCAACTAGACTATCTACCTCAGCCAGCACCAGAAAAATCAATGATAAATATGAGGGTACTTCAGAAAGTTTGTGCAAAAATGGAATTAAAAGACAATACTGATCTTTCCATGAACTTTTTGAAGTACTATTGTAGCTCTCTAGCATATATGCCTTGTGAAATTATGTAAATGAATGAAAACTCTCCTATAATACCAGTGGTTTACTTGAATAGAAAAATAATGGATGTTTACACTGGCTCATTCCCACGCACCAAGCTTATGATAGGAATTGCTGGATAAGAAATCAATTTCTTTGCCCAAGAGTTAAAAAATTATTTGAAATATTTTTTGTAACTAAGGGGTTATTATCAAAGGAAAAATATCTCTGTAACATTTTTATTCTTGATATATTTTAATGTACCTAAAATCCCAATGTAAACATTGGGAAATGTTGCAGTTAGAAAATATTTTTCTTAATGGCATGTATAAAAAAATAATAATAACAAGTGATGGTGAGAATATGGAGAAAAGGGAACTCATAAAGTGTTGGTGAGAATGTAGATTGGTATGGCTTCAGTGGAAAACAATACGGAGGTCCCTAAAGAAATTAAAAATAGAACTACTATATCACCAACAATTCATCTGCTGAATATATGTCCAAGGGAAATTAAATCACCTCATAAAGGTATCTTACTCCCCTGTTGATTCCAGCATTATTCACAATAGCCAAGATAAGGAAACAATCAATATTAGTCAGTGATGAATGGATAATGAAATTGTGGCATATATATCTATGAAACAAAATATTATTCAGCCTTAAAAAAGGTGAAAATCTTGCCATTTATGACAACATGGATGAACCTAGAGGACATTATGCTAAATGAAATAAGCCAAACACAGAAAGCAAAAAAAAAAAAAAAAAAAAAAAAAAAAAAAAAAAAAAAAAAAAATTGCATAATCTTACTTATATGTGGAATCTAAGGGGGAAAAAATTGAATACCTAGAAGCAGAGATTAAACAGTGATTATAAGGTGGGGGAGGCAGGAGAAAATGGAAAGATGTGCATCAAAAGTACATATTTGAAGTTATGGGGATGAATCAGTCTAGAGATATAGCATACAACATGAAGACCATACTTAATAATATTGTATTTTCAATTGGTAATTTGCCAAGAGAAGAGATTTGAGGTATTCTTATTATAAAAAAGTAAGATAACTATATGAGATGATGGTATGTTAATTTACTTGACTGTAGTAATCACTATGTATGTGTATATCAAGATGTGTATATCTAAATATCATGTTGTACACCTTAAAGATATACAATAAAACATAAGAAAATACATTTCTTTATTATAAGGTGTCATAGTCCTATCCTGGAGAATTGCATTTGCCCCTTAAAAACGTGTGTGTGTGTGTGTGTGTGTGTGCATCTATATGTGTACTTGCTTTGTGTTAACTCATAGTTAACTTATAGTCCACTAGAGAGAATATGCCTGCATATCTGCTTGTCTTTCTGTCAGAGAAAATTCAAAGAAAGCTGGACTTGAGGGGCTTAAATTGAATAAGTTAGAATAAACTACAGCATATACACTCATATCTGAGGGTGAGCTTGAACTGTACCAACCCTAGAAGTTTCTTTAAAGAAAGGTGATGGTTCAACACTGATGCATTTTGAAGAGGTAGACAGTGTTTCTATAGGTGACATAGCTAAAGGCAGTAAAATGGGCTAGGAATTCAGGTATTCGTAAGCATACCTGCGCTAAAGACTTATTTGTCACTTATCTGTTGTTCTCTGCAGAGAGTCATTGATTTTTATTAATATGAATAGTATACACGTTAGCAGTAGACATTGCCATTTCATATTTTCTTTCTTTTTTAGTTAGCTCAGTCATCTAATAAGTTTGATATAGTCACACAGTCTTTGGGTTTTCACATTTTGAGGAATAAATGAGTAATGGCCCTCTGCCATGTTTGAGATAAAAAGAAAGAGTACATAACAGAAAGAAAAGCTGTCCATGAGAGTGCACACTCATTTCTCTTAGAATATGGAACAAAGTTTTCCTTGAAGAAAAAGTTTTACACTTGAACGTGAATTACCTAGATTATGTTTTCACACATTCGTGTCACCCCACTTTGTCTGTGCTTTCTAATTTAGCTATTTCCTCAGTTTAGCTTCAAGTGGGGCTCAGAGAGACACAAGAGTTTGAGACCTGTTACTGGAGAAAGAAAAATACTGACTATAATAAAAATGAAGAATAAACTCGCTATGGCAGCAGCAGAAGAAAAATGAGGTGCAAAACTGCAATTGGGTGGGGAAATGGCCTTTTTCAATAAATGATTCAGGAGCAATGGGATATTCATATGGAAGAATGAAAGTTGACCCTATCTCACATCATATAGAGAAATCAAGTGAAGGTTATTCACAGTCCTAAATAAGAAAAGTAAATCAAAAGCCTTAAGAAGAAAACATAGGAGAATGTCTTTCTTGTCTTTTTACAGATGCAGATTTCTTAAGGAGGATACAAAAAGCACTAACCATAAAAAGATAGCAATGAATAATTTGGACTTTAAAAAAAAAGAACTATGTATCAAATGACACAATAAAGAGAGGGAGTTGCTAACTTAAGAACAGAAAAAAAAAAGAAAAAAGATACTCACAAATGCCTGACAAAATATATATCCAGAATATATAAAGAACTACCACAAATTAATCAGAAAGACAAACCACCCTTATTAAACACATACACACAGAGTGGAATTCACTTTACAAGAGAGTATTGAGGCCCTTTTCACTTACTTATTGTTTGTGTAAGTAAATGCTAAGGGATTCAATACTAATTATCAGGGACATGCAAATTAAAACCTCAGTGAGATAGTACTATACCTGCCAGAACTGTTAAAACTAAAAAGATAGATATACCAAGTTTTGCCAATGTTGTGGAGAAACTGGAATATTCACTCATTCTGGAGGGAATGTAAAGTGGCAAAATCACTCTGAAACACTGGCAGTATTTGCTAAACCTAAATGTACATTTACCCTATGATCCAACATTTCCACTCCTAGTTAGGGGTCCAAAAAGAGAGATGTCAGAGTGTTAATTCCAGTTTTATGCGGTTTTATTTTAAAACTGAAAATAACTGAAATGTCCTTCAAAGAGAGAGTAAATAAGTTATTATATATTTATAAAGTAGAATGTGATAAAATAATAAAAATAGTGCAGAGATCTAACAAAAACATGGATAAATCTCACACATTATACTGAGTGAAACAAACAAACAAACAAACAAAAACCCCAAAGGGAACTTATTATACGGTTTCAGATACACAAAGTTTATGAATGGGAAAAATTAATCAATTATGATAAAATTTAGAGTAGTGGTTACCCTGGAATTCATATGGACTGGAAAGGGACCCAAGAGAACCTTATGGGGTAATGAAAATATTGTGTAACTTGGTCTGGGTAGTGATAAAGTGAGTACACATATGTTCAAATTCCTTGAGCTAAGACTTAAAATTACTCACTTAAAACACAAGGTTTCCTGAGAGTATCCCTTATAATATTCTCTTAAAAAAAAAAAAAGCAAACAAACAAAAACCACCAGGTTTGTGATAAACCAAAATAAAAATATGAAAAAAATGCAATGAAACCTAACTAGGTAAGTTCGTTTCAACTTAAAGTACTAGTACACAATTCACAGAGGAAATAGTCCTTGAATTAAGAATTCATTCAATACGTAATCATTGTATCTCCTCTTTTTGCCAGACTTCTATTAGGTACTAAGAACACCCAGAAGGACTTAGCCATAATTGATTAATAAAGTGGTTACTCTCAAGGAACTTAAACCAACGGTCATGACATGAAGGAGGAAAGGATGGATTCAAGCTAGAAAAAAGGATTGTGGTAGTGAAATGAGGAAGTGCATGAATTATTTAAGAAATGAAAAATAGTTCAATTTGATGGAACACAGTTTTCACTAAATAATGTGATAATCCCCAAACCAAGTTTCTCTACCTTTTCTAGAAATATTTTCTTTGTCTTTCTTTCTTTGCCTTTGCCATTTTGTTTTTGTTTGTTTTTCTGTCTTTCTTTTTTTCTTTCTATCGTTATTCTTTCTGTCATCCTCTCACTTGTCCTTTCTTTTTTTTATTTCTTTCAAAAAACCTTCAGTGGGCCTCAACTCAACACGATTTCTATACTCTACTTGACTCATTATGTTGTCTATATAACCAAGAAGAGAGAGATTTAGACAGGATTCTAAATTCCTAAATACCACTGGCCACAAACTACTGCACTGTGTTTAAAATAAGAATATGCAGAAGAGTATTCTGAATTACTGTTTTAAATTAAATCAAGCCTTCACCTTGAACTCCAATGTGAAACTCATATCCCTAGTGAATCAGTGTGGGGTGGACAGTAGATGAGCCATGATGACTCCTGTTAAGACTCTAGCTTAAGTTGTTTGGTCTCTTTCCTCCAAGCCTACACCTCGGTTCTGATCTTGGGGGAAAAGAGATGTTTTTCACTGTGGTCTGGAACAAAACTGGTGCATTCTTTCAACCCCAGGCCTTCCCAATGCAGGATAGCCTTTAGAACCACAAAACAACACACCTTATTAGCTGCCATTATAATTTTGCTACCAATTTCTGCTATCTGTTTGACCCTGGGCAAGTTGTCTAACCTCCTTGACCTTTAATTTCTCTTTTTATAAAATAAGAAATAATATTTATTAAGCATTTCCTATACGACAACCATTGTTCCAAGTATTCTATAGGTATTCATTCACTCATTTAATGCACAAAGCCATAAAACGAAAAAGACATTATTATTATCATCTTACTGATGAGGAAATAAAAGAACAAACAAGTTAAGTAACTTGTCTGAGGTCACATAACTTATAAGAGATTTAAAGCCTGTTTTTGAAACTTAGTCTAGGTCTAGAGCTCACATCTTTTTATGACTCTTATGAAAAAATGCTTTACAATAACTATAGCACTGAGAATAACAATATTGTCTCACTCATAGTTATTGCAAAGATACATTCAATTAACACATGCAAAGTCCTCAGAACATTCTTATCATATAGTAAATATTCAATAAGTGTTAGTAATTATTATTTTTATTTTCCAGAAATAATACTATCATTTTCTAATGAGAATTCAATAAAATTTAGTGATGCATGCAAGTTATTTAACACATTAAAAATGCTTACATTTTATGTTTAGATGATGAATAAGATATCTCCCCTAAGTGAATCATTGTACAATACGTGCATGTATTGCAATAACACATTATATCCCACAAATATGTATAGTTAAAATAAATTAAAGTGTTAAAATGCATACATTTTATTATTGTTACTGTTATTATTACTTTACTAGCTGTAAATGATAGTGTTCTTAAAAAAAAAAAAAAAGTTTAACTCAGTTGGTTACAGCGCAGCCTCATAACCCCAAGGTGACAGGTTCAGATCCCCCCACTGGCCAGCACAAAAAAAAAAAGTTTAAAAGAGGGAATCCAAATTGAGCCTATTATGTGAATATACGAGGATTTAATCTTCACTTATACCTGAGGAATCTACCCTCCATTACTATGGCCTTATGGTGCCCTTGATTCATATCATTGTTACTATTTTTGGAGTGGCAAGATGGTCAAAGACATTAATTACCACCTAGTTTTTAAAGTGTATCAACAACTGGGAGAAAGAGAAATTATTTTACAGTTGTATATACACAAGACAGTGTGGAAACACATTTTATGCTATAATCAAGTCTAGTTTTTCTAGCCTCATGTATGTCCCTTACTAACAATTCCAGTAACCAAGTGAAATAAAAGGAAATGAATTTAGTTTAACATGAATCTACTTTACATTATAGGTCTTACTAGTACATTTAAGCAGTTCTCCAAATACTATATGTCTTGCTAAAGTTGAAAGAAAGAATTCCTAAGCCTGAATAGGTTTGATTATTTTTTTCTGGCATCTAGAATCTGACAGTGCCAAATGAAATTTTAAAAAGACAGAAAGCAAATCAGAAGTCTCTGTGGGAAAATGTCTTTCTTGGTAGATTCTTCAGTTTTTGAGGAACAGGATTAGGCAAAATATTTACCTATAATACATATATTTTTGTTTTGAACTTACAGACTTATTCAAAACCACAGGAAATTACAAATAACAGAGAGAGAAAATTCATAATTATCTTGATAACTAACCTTTATGAAATAACTGAAGAAAAATATTTATAGACATTCTAAAACTACTTAACCAGGTTAATTTATTATACTTTTTAAGCTATCCAGCAAGTTGTTATAAATGGAATATAAACTCAAAGAAAAACAATGATGCATGTCTTCCTTTTTAATCTTAATTCTCTTCTTGCATTTTCTACTTTGGTTAATGTTGTTACCATCTATTTATGCAACCAAAGCAGAAATATGGAAACTCTTTTCATTCCTCATAAGTATCCTGCAAAATGCCTATTTTGACATAAATACTAAATGTTTGTTAAATGAATAAGCAAATGAATGAATGAATGAATAGAAAACTACTCAAAATTTATTATGAATATTGGGTAAGAACTAAAGAGGTAGAATCTGTCATTTTTTAAAATTACCGTAAGAATTTGGAAATAAATAGATTTACAAGAAAATACTTTCTTCCTCAGTTGAGTAATGAATCAGGTAAATTGTGTAATGTCTACACTATTTTCTAGGTCTTCTTTCTTCCCTTTTTAATGTCTCACTTCACAAAGAAGTGCGACACCAAGATGAATTTAATGACATTTTGTGACATTGGCAATAAAATTATATTCTCTGATGAAGAGAAACTATGTAATAGTTTAGAGCAGAAGGCACTGATATTCCAAATAAGCCAAAGCAAACACATGCAACGTATGGCAGTGAAAGTATTGTCACTCTTACATAGGATAAGAAAATATTTTCTATTCTTTATTCCTTTCTACTTTGTACTAGAACTGCACTTATTCAATTATATGTCTTCAGATAACTCTTTGGAAAGCAAAATCTTAGGTATTTTAACAAAATTCATTCAGCTACAATGAACTTTTATTTTTTGCTCTATAATTAAAAGATGCTTCTGACACATCTACTCTGAAGCTCTCATTAACTACTAGCAGTAAAAGCTTTAATGCCAACCATGTAAAATCTATGTGGATATGACAAATTCTTTTTAATTGTCATGCCCACATAAATTCAAATAAGAACAGCCAAGAAATTCAAAGAAGATGATCCAATTTATACTTATGTAAAGAAATATAGAAACTGCATTAAAAATTAGCCCTCACCAAAATCATTCATACTTCCCTTACACATGAACTAAAAGATTATATATTCCTTTTGTTTCTACCAAATGTTCATTATTTTTCATAATTATAAATTAGTTAATTCATGTCATTTAAAACTCTCAATCAAGTTTCAGGATATTTTCTTCATCCAAAATGTAATATGAAATGATTAAAAAAAAAGATCTATCTGAAGAGAAAAATGGTTAGCCAAAAAATTCAAATTTTAATGAATTTTCTTGATTTTTGTGTAAAAAATATCATGGAATAAAATAATTCATTTCAAATCGGCAATGTCTTCCCCTCTGTATTTAGTTCATCAGCTGCATTTGTTTGTAATCCAATCGTGAATCACTTCCTTAATTTATATGTATAATTTAAGGAGTTGAAAATTTCCCCAGTGGCTATTTCAATACCTGTCACTTTACGAGTCGTAAGGTGATCTATGAAGTGAGTACAAAACTGATGAGTCAGTGTCATGAGTCATTGTATTATTAAAGTTCTAATTATAAACCATTTCAAGACCATTTGTTTTGAAAAGCTTTCAAAATTCCTAATATAGTCCACATTTAAAAGAACAGCATTTTCTATAGATGAAGCTCCCGTTGCTAGAAGTTGCCCTCTCCAGATTTGATATTAAATTTCTATTCTCTATAGCACCACATTTTTTTTTAAGTAGAAAAGTGAGTGAATGCTATTTTCAATGTTTTAGGTTGACTTAGTTTGGAAGCTATTGCTTATGATCCAATTGGATGCTTTGAGAAGTTATTTTAACTCAGTTTTTAAAGCCATATTAAAATACAGGATTCCCACTCTCCCCTTATGTATTTGGTTTGCAAAGCATAGAGTCAATGGAGTAAAATTTTGATAAATAGAGATCAGAATCAAATTCTGGATCCTTTTATAAGAAAGGCACATGCTGTTTTGGTTTGAAAATTTGTATAATTTTAAACAGTGAATAACATCAAACACTGAACTGTGATTTGGAACTATACATACAAGTGCCAACTCTTATATACAAAATAATTCAAAGCATATATTCTGTTTTTAAGTACCTTAGTTCATTGTGTTCTAGAAATGTAGAAATGCAACCACAGGATCAGGGAGTAGCTTAAGTGTTCATGACATTACTTTTTCAAAATCAGTACCTAATACGGTTATCTACTTACTATATCACATTCAAACAAGTCAAAATAAAGATCAAACCTAACAAAAAAAGTTCCATTATGATATTTCTTATAGAAATAAAGTATGGAATCAGTACTGTGCAATTCATGTTGCTGTTTATTTTTTCAAAATATTGACCTTTATAGCAAAATTTCTAGTTCAGTGGAGAAACAGAAATTTCAAGTAGCTTCAGTTTTCCTAGAACATAGTTGCTGGCTGCCATTTGATTTTACTGTCATCTAGGTTTTTATGTTGATTTTTCCATTATCTTTGTATTGGCTTCCGGATCTCTCACAGAATTAGTACCAAGGACTGGTGAAAAATTGGTGGTGACAGCTAGTCAAGAAGTATTGTGGATTGTTTTATTGAATTCTATCATTCACCTTTGATTTATTTGCAAGTCACAGTGATTGATTCTGAGGTATATGCCAGTTAGCTGTATTTACTCCATGGTACAGCCTAAAAGAGACTCCTTACCTGAAGACATATATTACTGTTTTAAAGTGGTTTGTGTAAGATAGTGGGGATAGAATTAGACAAATTGCTAGTTATTAGTAGAAAAAAGCAACTGGGATATCATACCCTGCAGTTCTGGGATTACTACCAAATGCTGAGGTTTTGTATCAGTCAGCTTCCCAGCAGAGAATGGATTGCATTGTAAAGTTGGGAGTTTGAGAGGTCAATAACACTATTTACAAAGATGTTATCAAGGTATAACAAAATTGAAGGGGATTGTATAGTAGCATGGGGCACTATCATTACTGTTATAAGTAGAAGGTGAGGTTACAGGAATCAGGACAGAGGGCACCTTGTTTAGAACCGTGAGCTTCACTTGAGGCACATAGCTTGGTTGTGAAAATTCCAAAGAGAAAGAGCCAGGGACATGGGTACCATGATCTTCTTACTCTCTCCAGCCTCCTGCTGGTGTTCTTTTTGGAGGGACAGAACTTGTAGCCAGACAGCAAGGAAGTTTGTTGTTGTAATGCCACTGGGCATAGGCAGAACTTGAAAGGTTGGGAAAGTAGAGGGACATATGGAGGTCTCCAGTGGAAGCTGTGTATGGTAATCTATGATGGTGGAAAAATTTGACAGCTAAATTATTTTGCTCTTGTTAACATTGTTTTTCTTTTTTAGCCAGTTGGAGCAGCCTCCAATATAAAGATACTATGTTTTGGTTTACAAGACAACTTGGAATTTATTATCATATTAAACTTCCTGTGGAGTACAAGTCAGGTAATGTTGACCTCACAGTAAAAACCATGGAGCAGCCTAACAGAGGACATGTAGGTGGGAAGTTGTAGAACTTGGACTGGATTCAACCTCACCTTCGACTTTCAAACCCAGTATTATTTCTATTACTTTATGGTTATTAAAAATACTTGGGGCTTTTTATTTTACTTCTATAAAAAAATAAATGATTTTATCTTTTTGGCAATCTTAATTATTTGCCCTCAATCAACGGATTATTTAGTACAATGTCAAGCAACCATTTTGGTTGAACTATTTGATACATATTGACTATTAATAAATTAAGTTGATGGCTTGTAGACTCAGTTGTAGTGGTATTAAACCAAAAGACAAGAGAAGTATTGAATACAATAGAGGATTCTTCATCTGCTTGCATAATACTGGGGATTACTCTCTGGAATATAGGTTATTATAATTATTATGTTATAATTATTATTATGTGTTTATGGGAAATGACTTAATTGTATATTTGTACATTATATTTGTTCATGCTTTGTCTTCATAATAACCAAATTATTTGGTATGAAGTAAGGATGAATCCTTTACAGGGTGTATTAAAAATTTAATGGCAGAGAGGTGGTTTACCATTTTGGGGTGTCCTTGGTTAAAGCCATTTTTCTGCAGTCACCATAACAGCATAAGTGTTCTAATAATGCAACCCCGAGGTATGTTACACGGTGAACAGACTCCTGGGTTACAGAAAAGAGCTGGATTTGATCTCAGCTCTGGCACTAACAAATTATGAGAGAGTCTTAGCTTCTCGATTGATAAAACATGCTTCTTGAAAATCAGGAGTGGAGTTTTGTCTTCTAAAAATTATCTTCTACATCAACTCTTCTTTCACTTTCGACTTGTTTGCTCAAGTAAAAACTATTGATTTCATGTAAACATGCTCTGCTGTAGACCAGATGCCCCGCTCCCCTAACCTCATTGAGGCTTACTCCCCACTGTTAACTGTTGAGGGTGGGAAATCCTATATGGTAATTGAAAGGTGGGGCCTTGAAGAGGTGATTAGATTGTAGGACCATGCCATGGTGAATGGATTAATAATGATGGTCATGGGCATGGTTCTGACAGCTTTTAAAGGAGAATTCTTGAGGAGCTATCTCTCTGCTCTCTTCTCTCTGCTCCGCCACTTTCTACAATGTGATACCCCACCTTCACGGTTGCCACTGCCAAGGTGTATGGCCAGCTGTGTTCCCTGGACTTGGGACTTCCCAGACTCAGAAACTGTAAGCAATAAATTTTGTTTTCTCTGTAAATCACCCAGTTTCAAGTATTTTGTTTTAAGCAAGAGAAATGGACTGATACAGGTTCCTTGTGTGTTATTTAAAAACAAGTAAAACAAAAGTTAGTCCTAATCCCTGCAATGAGAATTTGGGTTCAATGATAATTAGTTCTTTTGTTCTATGTTAATTAAAATGTATACTTTCATTGGTTGCAGTAATATAAAGAAGTGCTAATTTAATTTCTATTTTTTAAAAATTAATTTTAATATTATATTTATTTGAAAGAAAAACTATACAGCAGCAAAGTAAAGCCCTAACATTTCAATTTGATGCAAGTAAATATATGCAATTCTATATATCTTGGTAAATTAGAATAAATGTATTATATTATGTTTCACAAAATCAAAAAGGTTGTAGCACTATTGCAGAGTAATGTTGACAGTTTAATTCAAAAACTAACTTTTATTGTGTTGATTTTAATAAGGCATAGAAACAGCATTAATAAATTCGAAAATATATTGCTTATGAAACTATTAAGCACTTCTAAATTCTAATGAGATTTTAGTAGAGCACTGACCAAGAAATCATCCTCTAAACATTTCTGAAAGAAAAAACAAAAAAAAAGAAAGCTCAGAATCTAAAATATTTTAGAGTTAAAAATATTTTGCAGAAATATTACTGATTTTGTTAGCATGTAAAATTCAGTTGCATGTAAATCTAGTGAATATCCAAAATACTGAATTTAGTGTGTAAGATTATTTTTAATCATTTCTATCTAAGTCACTCTTTAGGGAGTAATTGTCTATGTGTATATTATGGATATTGAGGAAGGTCTAAGGTCAAAAAAAGAAGTGGATAGTTTCATTTTTTTCTTCAGCCTATGGGACATTATATGTGGGGGAGAGTGAAGGTATTCTAGGTAACCACACTTATTATTTCTCATTTGGTTAGTATCTTTACAGAGAAATCTTACCCTAATTCTTGAACTATGTTTCCAAAACAATGTTTAAGTAATGCTTACCCTAAACATCACAAATGCATGGTTTAATATTTTCTAATGTCTTTTCTCCATCTCCATTAAATTGCTCAATTCAGCCCTCAATCATATACTTGTTCAAGACAGATTTTCACTCATGGTATTCCTTTAGCTTAGGGCACATTCTGCCTTTTATTCACCCTTAAAACACAGTTTAATATGTTTTTCTTTTCAAAAGTTTCCCCCCAATATCCTGGCCCCATCCATACCTTTCATTTTCTGATCTATCCTCCTATGCAGGAGATAATTATTAGATAATTGTCATGTCTGTTTTAGAGTCACCCTTAAGTTCCATGAGGGCCTGGATTTTGTCTAATTTGCCAGCATTCAGAGCAGTTCTTGACACTAACTGAATATTTTTTAAATGAATAAGTGTTTATCTCTTTTCCTGTTCTCTGTATAGATGCTTTCTCTTACACAGAGTTATTATGCTTGTAGGCTTGGAGAAATACTAAATCGTTAGCTTGATTTTATAAGTTGATCAGAAATAAATTTTGCTGAGGATGTTTATGATTATGAAATATGTGAACTAGCTATAAATCTTTAACATTCTTCTAGTAAAAAGAAAAAAGAAAAAAAAGAAGAAAGCACACTCACAATTATCATCACAAATTACATTGTAGTTCTGAGGAGACAGTTGTCTTATTTTGAATTATCTTTTCAAAATTCACCAAACTGAAAATGCATGCTTAATATACCCACATAATACCTTGAGTTTAAAGATGGAATACTTGTTATAACATTTATTCTTTTTTTCCTCATAGATTTCACATCCTTGCAAAAAAACCTGAGAACAAGTGCTAAGTCACTTGATTTATTTAACTCTGAATTTCTTTGCTTTAGGATTATAAATCAGACTCTTATTGTCACTTTAATGCAGAAAGGGTTCTTTTGTGTTCATAATATAGATCAAGATGTGATTTAAGTCGAATCTTGTCAAGGTAACTCCTTTTTAAACTATGAGAAGAGACTTGGCTGTAGCCCAAAACTAATGGGAGTCATATTTTATAATAAAAAGCAATGTTAGGAATAGAGGCTTTGCTGCTTCTCGCAGTCTCTACAAGCACAAATCCTTGTCAGTTTTCACAGCTAATGCATTTTTTGTCAAGTCATAAGCACTTTTAAAAAGTCTCTACTTAATATTGTAGAAGACAGAAATACTGATTTTCAAAAAAAAGCAGTGAAAATTGAGATCTTAGACTGAAGGAATAAGATACAAGATGCCCAACTATCAAAGCAATCCCATTTTGAAAAGCGAGTCCATCAGAAAGTAAAATAGTGTGCCTATGTAAGACAGCAAACCTTCAAATTGAGCATAAAGGGTTGTCATATTTCCAGTGCTTTTCCTCTTCCTCATATTTTGTAAAGGGATCTTTCAACAGATCAAATATAAAAAGATGACAAGAAGTAACATTCTGTTGACATCTACTAGTTAATGACTCCTGTGAAAAAGGAAAGCTAATTTCACTTGTGTTTGCATCTACTGCATATACTTGTCACATACTGCTCACAGCTCTTGTAAGGCGACTTGTCTGTAATGTAGATGTTGATGTGAAACGAGAGCAAAAGTTTCAGGAAGACTAGTTACTTAAACTTTAAATTCTGTGACTGCCAATGAGAGAAAGCCACAGGTATATTGAAAAAATAACAGGGAGAGCAACGAATATCAAGTGAAGAACATTCACTTAAAAATTACTTATTATAGTGTCATCTTCCTAGAAAAGCAAGTTAGTTTTATTTATTAAATGTATACATTTTATAAAAAATTCAGTTTACAACTTTAACTTATGGAAACTCTGTGGATTCTTCAAATTTGACAAAATATGTAAGATTTCCAAAGCTATCATTTATCTAAAATGATACTCCTGGGTTTTCAAAGAGTTTCAGCACTTCAAGGGCATTCATGCAATGTTTTAACATCTAGTTTTGAATTATGTAAATCCACCGTGTTCCCATTGTTATGCCTGTCTTCATGTTTACCTTCTTCTTGGGGGTGTCAGAAATGGAGGTCAGTATGTCAGTGTGGCTTTCTTTAAGAAATATCATCAGGAGCTTAGTAACGTTACCTTCTTCTTTCACTTTTAAGTGCTTTGGAATAAATTTATTGTCACAGTTGTGTTTTTTGTACTTTCTCCTTGAGTTGTGAGACAATAGTGCTCTTTATTTACATGACCTAAGTCCAAACAGCAATTAAGCTGCCTTGGACATTTCAATAAAGTCTATCACTTACCTCATCTCCTTTTATTCTTCATAAATTGGCTTATTTGACAATAGGAACTTTTTTTTTGTATCTATTTTCCAGATGAAAACACTGAGGTTCACAAAATTTAAATAAATAAAGTCGGGATATAAATATAGGTCTTGTAACTCTGGTGGGTTTTTCTCCCCCTACAAAGTTACCTCACATTATTTAAAAGACTAAGTGACCTACTTTTCTTAGGGTCATGAAGCTAATAACCAAAGTATCTCTAAGTATTAATAAGAGTAGTAAAGATGAATCTTAAAGAGAGAAAGTTAATTCCTACAAAAATGTATACATGTGCCTTGTGATTTTCTTGTTGTAAGAACCATAGTAACTAATAAAACATTTCAATAAAACTTGAAAATTTGTTTTAAATTTTTCACCTTTTCTTGAGCACTTCTAGACAGCCACCTGCAAAATAAAAATTGTGTTTTAGTCAAATAATCTTTAACTTATAATCTAAAAAGAGACACAGTATTATTAACTAAACACTCTGGTACAAGTACAGATCATTTTCATCATCTTAGAATATTATATTCAGTGTCTTACTTAAGACATTTCTATTGGAATTAACTTGTTTACATTATGAAATTTAAAATTACCTAATTGCTATATTTTATAATTCTTCAGACTATTTTAAATTAACTGTTTTCATTCTTGAAATCAATACCTATTATTAAAAATCATTACTTTTTCAGAAAAGAAGGTAACTTTTTTTTATTCTAGGTATATGCTAAAAATGAAGTGTGTAATCATTTTTAGACTAGTAGTAAAAATATATCATTCACCTCAATTCTTTGTCTTGATTTAAACTTCCTTAATATTTGTTCATCGTCCACTAATATTCTCCCTAAGCAATCTCATCCATTTACATAGATTTAGCTACCAGATATAGGCTGAGAACTTTTGAATTTCTATCTCCAATCTAGAATCTGTGTTGAGCTACACATTATATATTCAATGCCTTACTGGTCACTCCACTTTGATGTTTTAAAGACAACTTAAAATAATGGTTTCACAACCCTTCCCCACACTAGCTGCTCCTCTGGTGTTTTCAATCTCATTAAATGATAACAATATGCACCAAGTTGCTGAAGCCAGCAATTTTGGAATCATCCTTGACTCCTCTCACTTTCTCACCCCTCCACCAAATTTTTCATTTTTTCATTAACAAAAATTTTTACTTTTTGTTTATTTAACAAATTTTATTGATCCAAACCCTTTCCATTTCATCAGCTTCCTTTTACTTCCATTGCTATTGCTACAGACCAGGCAGCCACTGCCCTTTATTGCCCAGCACCCTTTGGCCTTTCTCTGTAGTTCAGATTCAACCCTTCTCTAATGTACACTTTGCTCTGTTTTATAGAGTAATCTTTTACAAATGTAAATCTGACCACATCTTCACCTTACCTAAAACCCTTTAATGATTTCTTGTTGCCATTTTTAAGAGTTGCAATGGTTTAATATGAAGAGCAAGTCCCTGTCATGTTTTGTTTCTGCCCCTCTCTGGAAGTTCGCTTGTCAGTCCTCTCTGCTCTCACCTCCATCTATGCTTCAGATAAATGGGACTTCAATTCATTCCACACACATTTACTCTTTTCATAAACAGACATTAAAACAGGAAATTACTTCTTCCTGGAGTCCCTATTCTCCACCACTACACCTTCACACAGATAACTTACTTCATTCTTTATGTATTAACTAAAACCTCACTTCCTTTGCTAACCATCCCAGAGTAGATTGGGTGCCCCAGTGAATAATCTCTCTGCATCTCCTTTTGTGACATTCATTAAAATTGTAATTGTGTCTATTGTCTGTCTTTCTCCTTATAATTTAAATTCCATTAGAGCATAGACCATTTTATTCCCTCTGCTGAACTCTTTGTATCGATCATAGAACTCAGAACAAAAAATGAGCATATGAGTTTGCAGTGAGTAAATAAATATTGTTTTGTTTCTTGATAATTTGTCCATTATACAATTCATTTGTTAAAGCACCATGCTACCTCGTTTGTGAACAAATATACATTAACATATTTATATCCAAGTTCTTTAACTGGGGGTAATTAACATTCTTCCTTTAATCCTGCCAGTCAGCCATCTGTGAACAGTGATTTTCAATAATTAGGACCCTTCCAAAGTAAGCACATTTTATTTCCTTAGTAGTTAAGCTAATGGTTAAATCTTTAACAATTATTTGCCACATATTATTAAAATTCATTAAAAAATGAGGAGTATATGCAAATTCAAAACCAAAAGTTTTCAAAAACCAAATCACAAATTTCTTTTTAAATATCATAAATTGAAGTCACACCTTAATAACTCACACTGATTTCACTTATTTTTTTGAATGATAACAGATCTATGTAAGATTCTTGTATCTTGAACAAGTCAGAATGATTACATATGAAAGTTTTAATTGTACTCTATAAGGATGTTGATCTGATATCAATTAAGTAAGAATGCATATTTTCTTATTATGGGATTATGATTTGATATTCTCTATGATCTTGCCAAATATACTCTGCATTCTAATCTTCATTCTGTCACCAAGCTACAATCCACTGCTAATTATAAATCATCTGAAGATCTTTGATTGCCACATAATTTTCAGAATGAAAAGTGTCATTGACCATTTTCTCTCAAAAATGTGTGTGAGATTGACACTAACTCTTGCTATCACCAGAGACTGTGGACCACAAGCAATGGATTTGACCTCATAACCATTCTGACTTTGGTAAAACCAGAAGCCACAAGAGAGGGGGGATTCTTCAAAAGATTGTTTTATATATGACATTTTCCTTATCCAGTCATCCATCAGTGGACACTTAGGCTGGTTCCACAGCCTGGCTACTGTGAATAGAGCTTCAATAAACATGGTAGTGCAGGTATCCCTTTGACATGAAAAGAGTGACTGTGTCTTGGAAATTCTTAACTTCAAAGTACTTACAGATTTCCTTAAAGTAATGATTATTTTTAAGCTTTCAAATTAGAAAATGTTGGAAAAGATATGGAAAAAGAGGAACCCTTGCACACTCCTGATGAGAATGTAAGTTGGTATAACCATTATGGAAAACAGTATGGAGGTTCCTCAAAAATTAAAAATAGAACCACCATATGATCCAGCAATCCTACTATTGGGTATTTATCCAAAGAAAACAAAATCAGCATCTGAAAGATGTATCTGTACCCTAATGTTGCACCATTATTAACAATGGCCAAGACATGATAACAACCTAAGTGTCCTTTGATGGATGAAGGAATAATGAAAATGTGGTCTTTATATACACAGTGGGATGATATTTAGCTTTAAAAAAAGAAGGAAATCCTGCCTTTTGTGACAACATGGATCAGCCTGGAGGATATCAAGCCAAATGAAATAAGCCAAGCACAGAAAAACAAATGCCACACCCATATGTGGAATCTAAAATAGTTGAAGTCAGAAGTAGAGAAGGAAATGGTGATTATCAGGGTCTGGGAGTTGTGGAGGATTGGAGAGATGTTAACCAAAGGATACAAAATTTCAGTTAGATAGGAGGAATAAATTCAAATGATCTATTGTATAACATGATGACTATAGTTGATAATGTGTTAGATTCTTGAAAATTGCTAACAGAGTAGATTTCAAGCGTCCTCACCATAAAAAAAAAAAAAAAAATGAAAAAAGGTGAGATAACGTGTATGTTAATTAGCTCAATTTAGGTATTCTACAATGTATACTTACTTCAAAATAACATGTTGTATATGATAAAGATACACAATTTTGATTTGTTAGTTAAGAAAACATAAATAGAAAAAAAAAACGGAAAAGAAATCAGTACGGAAAAGCTTACTAACTCCCCAATATATGTTCTCACACTACCCCCTTCCAAACTTGTTTTAGTAGAGTTCATGAGAATCCAGCTGCAGATGGGATTTCCGAGCTTTTCTTGTCTGCTTGCTTCTTGCACATGGGTAAGTTCTCAGTAATGGAAAATGAATTTCAGTCATAGAAACAAGCTTCATGCCAGTTCTCTAAGAGAACACTGCTTCCTCTCTACTTTCTCTCTTCCTCCTTTCTCGGGGTTGAAAGAGTAAGCCAGCTTCTAACATGTAGATGAAGACGATGAGGGGCAGAATAAAATGTCAGGAGAAACCTGGGTCTGTAGAACATCTACGGAGAAGATGGCCCACCTAACGGAGTGAAACAGAAGGAGAAATACAGCTTGAAGAGCTCACTGCATCTTTGTATCTTCTTCATAATAATTTTTTGACTTACTAAATAATACAATTAAAATATAAATGTACATAGATATATATGTATGCATATTTATATATGTGTGTATATACATTTTAAAATTTGCCGACACATAGTTTAAATGATGTTTTGTGCTAAATTAAGGGCAGAAGAAATCCTCGAAATTGTTTTTAAAAAGTAATGAAATTAAGAAGGGATTACCAAGGAAAGTAGACTTAATTTTTTTCAAACTAATCATATATTTATTTCACATTTTAATGAGAAATGCTTGAGTATAAACTATTCTACTTTAGAAAACATAAGATTTAAAAATTATTAACTCTAAAAGTTTGTTGAAAGTTCTCTCTTTGCATAGTGTGGTTCAGCCCTCAAATAGGTAAAGAGAAGGTGATGCCTTTCTCTACACTTAGGCTTGGCGAGGTTATGTTTAACTTTTCTAGATTCTAAATAAAACTTTATTTAAAAGTATGAAGTAATATCAATGTTTAAGAATGGCTTAGTAATATCAACCCAGATTTGGCTGTAACTCCTGATCTCCAAAGAAGCAAATAAACAACACTAACAGCATAAGTCTACACAGACTTTATTTGATTTGTTTTTCTTTATATTTTTGAAATGTCTTTGTAGTTGCTACACATTAATGTTAGCAGAGAATTCACATCAGTGGTGGTCATAATAAATTACTCAACTGAAATATCTTTATCCCAAAATATTATATAGTGTTCTGGGCTTTCCCCTTTTTAATCCTGCTATTTACTATTAATATTAAGAGTCTGCAGGTAAACCTCCCATTAACCATCCTCAGAGCATCACAAAGTCATTCAAGAACAGATATTGTCTAAAGGGTCTTACTAACTTGGGGCACTTCTTCAGATATCTTATGTTTACAACTTTAAAAGGCAAAATTTAAATTCTGATTTCATAGAGGCTAATGAGAGCACAATGATCTAAATTTGGCTTTCCAAATTAGTATCATTACCAGAAAGCCTGAATGCCCACAAGATGGGCTGGTGACAACTTGATTGTGTTCAGACATTTCCCAAATTAGATGCCATGTTTGAAAACTTGGCCAAGTGAGAGTGACACAAGCTTCTCAGGGAACAGTGAGTAAAAGAGGAGGCAGATCAAATTTGGGCCTGCCAATCCTTGACAGTCTTGCTTTAACTCTCTCTCCCTGAAGTTCTTTGTCTTATATTCTCTCTTCACTGAAATTGTGACACAAAGGTTATGACAAGCATGTGAAAATAGCTAGTGACTTATTAATGTCTGCTATGACTTGAGCATCATAGAGCAGTACCGTGTGGCTTCAGTGATCACCTTTCTTTCCTTCCATATATTGCAGCCAATCTCTTGAGCTGTCCAGAAGTGTCATATTCCTTCAGTGAAATAAGATCAGTGCATTAATATGCTCTTCTACCTCCAAGCTCATAGTCACTTGTCACATTAATATTTTGCTTAAACCAACTTTCCCTGAAATATAAGAATGCAAATTACTCAATTTTTGAAACCCTACGGCAGGCTCTTTTACAACATTCAATTTACACATATATTGAAGTAACGGACATTCTTAACAAACAGGAGTTTTCATTTATTTATTTTCATCCAAATAGAATTGAAAAGGCAGTACTGAAATGGGTATTTTATGAAGTAAATCTTATAGCTAACCTCTTTCACAATACTAAATTTTGAACCCCTCAAAAAATATCTCTCTTTTCAGTTGTGGGACATGATTGTCTTTATTTTTTTACCCTTAGCTGTTTTGATTTATTTGAATGAGACTGTCACTTTTATTGGCTTAAATTTGAGCACAGATATGCAAAGGTCATCCTTGTAGAACTATAGTTTATTTTGTTTTTCTTTCCTCCAAAAATTTAGAACGTGATATTGGTAATAATAATAATGACAATAATATAAACTATTGGAAAAAGCCTGTCATTGCACGCAGTGATGGTTTTGAATTTAGAAGACAGAGAAAGAAAATTTTGAGGAACGACAACATTTCTAGAGCAAAAGATTCTTATTTATCTTTGAAGGAAATAGAAGATAGCTAATAAATAACTTTTGCCTCACACCTGCTTCTTAATTGTTATGCGTTTTGCTCTTCGCCATTCTTTCAAAAGTATAAAATCTACCTGACAAAACTGTATGTACGTTTTGATTCTCACTATTCCTTCTGAAATTAGTTTTTTTGTCCAACATTACAGCTTTTTTATATCTACGTTGTTATAATGGATTTTGGTTGTAATTGCAAGACAGATTAAAGGAACAAATGATTTATTCAAGGCTTACATTTCACTCAAGTTATATTAAAACAAACTGAGCATATACTGTTTTAGTGTATAGTTATTCATGAAACTAATAATAATAATTACATTTATTGCTGTTTTACCATGTGGAAGGCATTATCTTAAGCACTTTATATGTAATATTTCTGGTTAGCTTCACACTAAGCCATAATAGAGGTTATATTATTCCAACTTTACAGATGAAGAAACTGGTTCTTTCAGAGACCTAATAAGTCATTTAATGTATAAAGTAGCTAATTAACAGGTGGCTAACATTCCAGCCTTACAGAGCAACACAGAATATGTGATTATTTTATGCCCAGTGGGTATGTGACTTATATGCAAATGAAGACGTTCTTCTTCCTTTAAAGACTGTCATACCATAAAATTCTAATGAGTACTTATTCTAAGCCAAGAAAATAGGATGGATTTGACTTCTGTAAGTAAATAGCACTAATATTAATTTCTTGTCTTTGTAAAGTTTTACATTCTGACTGAACATAGCTGTGTCTTCTAAAGAAATGGTAAACCTTAAGTTTATGCAACCAAAGATCTCTTAAAATGCTGATGAAAGAATCAAATAATACCTCCACAAACTTTATATCCTATGAACTTCCTAATAACCACAGGAACTAGGACCCCTCCTTCCCCCACTTGTGTAATATGAGGAAACTTGAGCTCTGAGAGATTAGGTCACTCAGTTTGAAAGTCTAAAAGATATCATAGTACTGGATGTTCATCCAGAGCGATTAGGCAAGATGAAGAAATAAAGGGCATCCAAATTGGAAAAGAGGTAGTCAAATTGCCCGTTTGCAGATAACATGATCTTATTTACAGAAAAACCTAAAGACTCCACCATAAAATTAGTAGGACCAATAAATAAATTCAGTAGCATTGCAAGATACAAAATAAACATACAAAAATCAGTAGAATTTCTATACAACAACAACAAACTAGCTGAAAAAAAATCAAGAAAGCAATCTCACTTACAATAGCTACCAAAAAGTAAAATACCTAGGAATAAATTGAACCAAGGTGGTGACAGATATCTACAGTGAAAACTGCAAAACCCTGAAGAAAGAAATTAAAGAGGACACACAAAAATGGAAAGACATTCCATGTTTGTGGATTGGAAGATTTAATATTGTGAAATGACCATACTACTCAAGGCAATATACACATTCAAAGCAATCCCCATCAAAATACTAATGACATTTTTCAGAGAAATAGAAAAAAAAATCCTAATATTTATCTGGAACAAAAAAAGACTCTGAATAGCCAAAGAAATACTGAGCAAGAAGAACAAAGTTCGAGACAATACAGTACGTGACTTCAAAATATACTACAAATCCACTAGCAATCAATATACTAGCAATTAAAATATACTAGCAATCAAAACAGCATGGTACTGGCACAAAAACAGACACATGGACCTATGGAACAGAATAGAGAACCTAGAAATAAATCTACTTATATACAGCTAACTGATCTTTGACAACAGTGCCAGGAATGTACATCAGGAAAAGGACAGCCTCTTCAATAAATGGTGCAGGGAAAACTGAATATCCATAAGGAAAATAGACGCCTATCTCTCACCATCTACCAAGCTCAACTCATAATAGATTGAAGACTTATATGTAAGAACTGAAACTATAAAACTACTAAAAGAAATATAGGGGAAACATTGGCATGGGCAAACATTCTATGGAGAAGACTTCTAAAAGCACAGGCAACAAAAGCAAAAATAGACAAATGGGATTACATCAAACTAAAAAGCTTATGCCCAGAAAAAAACACACATCAGAGCCAAAAGCCAACCAGAAGAATGGGAGAAAACATTTGCAAACTCTTCTTCCTACAAGCACTAATATGCAGAATGTACATGGAATTTAAATAACTCAACAGCAAAAAAACCCAATCAGATTAAAAAATGGGCAAATGACCTAAATAGACATTTCTCAAAAGAAGACATACAAATGGCCAACAGGCATATAAAAATGCTCAATATCACTAATCATCAGGGAATGACAATCAAAACCACAGTAAGATATCATCTCACCCAAGTTAGAATGGCTATTATCAAAAAGACAGAGAACAACAAATGCTGGCAAGGAAGTGGAGAAAGGGGAACCCTTCTATACTGCTAGTGAGACTGTAAATTAGTGCAGCTTGTAAATTATGGAAAACAGTGTAGAGATTTCTCAAAGAAGTACAGATAGAACTACCATGCAATCTGGCAGTCCCACTACTAGGTGTTTACCTAAAGGATGAGAAATCCTCATGTTGAAGAGACATTTACATCTCATGATTTATTGCAGTACTATTCGCAAGAGCCAAGATATGGAATCAACCTAGGTATCCATGAACAGATGAATGTAAAGAGAAAATGTGATATTTGTACACAATGAAATACTACTCAGCCCTGAAAAAAAAAATGAAATTCTGTCCTTTATGAAACATTAATGAGCCTGGAAGACATTGTATTAAGTGAAATAAGTTAGGCACAGAAAGATAAATACCACATGTTCTTACAGCAAGAGCTAAAAAAATAAATAAAAAGTTGAACTTTTGGAAATAGATATTAGAATGGTGGTTAATGTAGGATGGAAAGAGGAGGAAGGGGTAGGGAGATATTGGCTAATGGACACAAAATTACAGCTAGATAAGAAAAGTAAATTCTAGGTGTGTACAGTAGTGCTAGGAATCTATAATTAACAACAATTTATTGTATGTTCTCCAGTGGCTAGATTAGAGAAGCTCAAAGGTTCTCATCACAAAGAAATGATAAATTTTCATGATGATAAATATATTAACTACCCTGATTTGACCATTACATTGTACATATGTATAGAAATATACCTGCATCCCATAAATATGTATAATCAATATGTTTCAATTAAAAATAAATAAAAAATGAAGATTAAATTTCTTGGCTTATTTTTGTGCATATGCACTTTTTGAGTGAAACTTTAACAATGACTACAGCTTTTTGTGCCAGATGTATCTAAGAAGTAATCTTATTCACTTTTTTAATTTTATAGAAGAACTAATTAACACCCATACAGATTATGTGACTTGCTCAAAGTTAGGATTTTTATCTTATTTTGCCACCAGCTATCTGTGTGATCTTTTGCAAATCACTTTAATTCTCCAAGTTTCAGTTTATGATCTGTCAAGAGAGGGTTGGTTATGAACTTTCTGTTCTTTTGCAATGTCACTGCATATAGTGCATTATGTTTCAAGATTGGAAGTGTCAGAGCCAAAGCAAGAACAGATCTCATGGCTCAGTTCCTATTGTTCTTCGAGTCACTCCTGTCCTTCATTTGAATTTGCGTATATGCAGTGCTGAGATAGGCTTGCTCATCCTAATTCTAGGTGAACACAGGATTATGTGCAGATGTCTCTATATACACAGACTGGTAGGAGAGAAGGAACAGTGCTGTGAAAACCACTGAACTTCTAAGTCCAACCTTTTACCACTTCCGTGGTGGAGAACCTCAGATTGATATCTTATCTACAAACTGAAATGTTAGCACATTGTTCAGTGCGGTGCTTAATGGTAGTGTTTAATTAAAACAGAATTGCAGAAGAGTAATCAGCATTTAACTGTTTCTAAAATGCGTGCTTTGCTTTGAATATGAATTGAGTCCCTTTGTCCTCTGTATAAAATCCATTCTACAAATTGAACATTTGTCTTCCATTTGGCACTTTGTTGTGTTTTATTTGAGGCATACCCACATAAGGAAAATCATTCTGTTTTTATTTTCCTTAAATCAGTGTCATGTTCCAATATTCTGCTGGCTAGTTACCAAAGTATATGTGTGATGCACAGTTTCTTAGTCAACTGAATGAAGCACTGGAGACAAGCAAATCTGATTTGAGTGACCTTGAACAAGTCTTTTTTCACTTAACTACAGGGCTCTTGTGAGGTTGAATGAAACCACAAACACACACACACACACACACACACACTCACACGCAAAACTAACCTTGTACATGGAAAATAGTAAGCACTAACAAATGATAGTTATGGTTTTTCTTATTAAGAAAGTTTACATAAAAACTTGTTTATCTCTGTGAATTTTTCCATTTTTGAGACTAATATTAAACATTGCTATAGTTTGTGACATATTCCAGTTAACACAAGACAAACTAAGTTTGAAATAAAATATAAACCTGAAATTTTTATTCCAGGAAATTAAATGTTGGAAATAAATTAAAATGTAGGGGGGACATAGAATATAAGTAGTAGAATTGTAGGAAAATATAACCTTAATGTACACAGTCTTGTAACAATGCATAATAAGCAAAGCAGTTTTTTTAGGGGCCAGAACAAGGGTCAGGCCCGAGCACACTAAACAATGCATAAGCAATGCAGCTTATCAGGGGCCCTGACAAAGGCCAGGCCCAAGCGCACTAAACATTAATAGCCCCCGCCTGGCCACTAAACATTAATAGCCCCCCACCGGTTCCAGGAAATAGCTGGTTCAAAGCAAGGCCCCGGGGAAGGTAAACAATTGAGAAATGCGCTAAAGGGGTGCCAGCCTGCTAAAACCCACCTGTAAACCCAAAAGGCGCCAGCTGAAGCCCACCTGTAAATCTAAAAGCGCCACAGATAACCAACAGTTGATCCTATCACAATATCCGTTCAAAAAACTGTATAAAAGCTGCTTGCATTGTGAATTCGGGGCCGCTCCTGTCCTGAAAATGGGGCAACCTCCAGCATGCCGGAAATAAAACCTCTTGCTTGTGCATCGATCTCTCTGCCTCCTGGTCTTTGCGAGATGAGCCTTCCCATCAAGTTAAGATTCGTGCTTTTAGGCCGGTCTTACATAAACACATTAAAAAAAAGAGGGTCTAAACATTAGATAGGGAGCATATCAGATCAGTGATAGAATTCTAGAGTTACTATCCTGCTATTTCACAGATCACTCATATTTTTCAGTTAGAATTTAGTGTTAACGTATACACAACAGGGACTCCCCTGCACCACTGATTTCCAACCATTTCACGGTCAAGATGCAACTTCCTTAGTGAACCTATTAGTATATTTGTTAAAGCATTTGATATGCAGTGATCATGCATCCAAATTTTGGATAAATGTAAGATTTCTATTTATTTGGAAATATCAAAACACATTACTAAATTTGGTCATTTCTGTGATTTCCTAGAATTATTTTTTATAAACTTTGTGCTAAAGTTTTATAACTTTTCTTATGCTTGTACATTGCTATACAACAAATAATAATGTTTATTATTATTTGATCATGTGAATTACTCACATGATCCCACAGATAGCACAGAAGACTTTATTATATTTTTTAAAATTTGAACTATCATTCATTAAGCAACATTAAGCGATTCAGTGAAGTCTTGCTAGTAAGTGCTAAAACAAAGCCTAATACTGTCTGACTTTGAATGCTCTGCATATTTTAGCTATATCTTGCTGCATCTTAAAAGGATCTAAAATGTAAATGGGATGCCCAACAGCCATTTTGTAGTTCAGATGAATGTTTATAAGACAAAGACAGGGGCTTTGATTGATGACTTAATTCTTTTTTAGTTCTTTATTGGACTTTTAAATGATTACTATTCTATTGTCAGATAACATATACCATGAGAACTCTCAGTTTGGTTAGCCAGATGGTGCAGCCAGGAGACAGAGGGAAGACCCAAGTAAATTAAGTATGGAGCTGGAGGCAGGCATATGATTAAAATGCAAAGCCTCCATCCTCCATCCATGCTTCTGATGCTCATTGGCTCTCCCCAAATGTTTTACACACTTGCCAAAAAATCTGCATGGAAATAATATTCATTTGTGCTTGCAGCATTCATTAGTTACCCTGAAATTTTCTTTGAATATCAAATACATGCCCAAGTGAGATGAGATATAAAAGCAGCAGGCAATGCAATCCAATTATCCAAGGAATATTGCTAGTCCTCAGCATAGCAGT
The DNA here is from genome assembly GCF_000696425.1 of Galeopterus variegatus. Lineage (NCBI taxonomy): Eukaryota > Metazoa > Chordata > Mammalia > Dermoptera > Cynocephalidae > Galeopterus > Galeopterus variegatus. The sequence continues at coordinate 852,910 of NW_007726605.1, forward strand.
AGTATGGCTGAACCTCAACGCTCCTGTACATGGATGTCTAATAGCTTTTATTTTTGAAGTTGGGTTGGTCATCAGTTTAAGGAACCTAATGGGTAGCCTTAAACAGCACTTCCCTTCTTGTTTTTACATCTTATATGTATTTATACTTCAAACACCATTTTAGTCCAGATGTCTCCTTCCTTCACTTGTCCTGGGATCCCCTGTACATGACCTAATATCTAATCGCTCACACATTCCTTCTTTTCATATTTCCATATTCTGTTTCCTTCTCTCTGTAATGCTATCCAACTTACATTTATTTTTTAAGTAACAGTGTGCTTCAACATTTTCATTGTTTACTGGTTCAATTATTGAATTGAGCTACAGGGTGTCGGTGAACTGACTACAAGATGACACATAATGCTGGCAGGCAAGGCATGGGAAAAATTGAGGGGATATGGGCAGGCATTTCAGATTGTTCAGTTGAGGAGATCTATGTTCCCCAATCAATATTCTTTGCTTTAAAATTATTCCTGGATTTATACATAATGACACTATCCAGAGCTGTATATTTCCATCTGTGCTTATAATTGCAATTTTCATTCTTTATTTGGATTATAAACCTATCCCAGCTGGGTTGTCTTGTGTGGCTTCATTCTGGATGGCAAAAATTAGATCTATTTAATATTATAAGCATATTGCAGTTTAAAAAGTACTTTTGCATTCTACCCTTGGGCAGGTGGTTTCATTTACATTTTTAAAATAAGGAATTGGAGGTTATTGATTGCAACTTGCCTTGCAAGCCACTTTCATTTGATTCAACATACTGTAAATCCCAGCTTTTCCTCAACATGTAGTTTATAGTTTTAGAGAGGATAGCTTTTTAAAATTATTGATATTCAACTGTTTCTTAAAATAGTCTTCTTCACTCAGTACCTGTCTTCTAAGTGCCAAGCTCTGTGCTGGCTGCTGAGTAAAGAAGATGCCCTTGCTGCCAGTAATAACTTAGTTTGTAGTTTGACAGTAACTAGTGCCATTTTTCCAAATGTTCCAGTTCTTCTGGGTGTATGTCAAAATTTCACCTCCTATCTTCTTTGTGTTTGTCTGATGCATGTAACTGGTTCTGTCCAATAAGTTGTAAGCACAAGTGTCACCTTAGGTTGAATATTTGTCATTGTAAGGATAGTCAGTATCTTTTTCTTCCTATTAAGGAAATGCTGCAGGTAGGAGTTATTCCCTCAGCCTGGTTCTGAGACTAAGGACAATGACAACATAAAGAAGAGTCACAGAATATACATGGTGAGCAGTTGGTGTGAGACGAGATGACATTTTGTTTTACTACATTATGGAGATACGAGGGATTGTTGGTTACTGCTGGATGACCTCAATTATCTTGACTGATACAGACAGAAATCCTTCAAATTGAATTCCAAGCTTTATTTTAAAGGTTTTTTATTATAACTGGAATACATATTATGCAAGTATATAGTATATAATATATCATATATATAATACAATTATATATAATACAATGATAAACAATATATTCAATACGTGTATGTACAAAGTGTGTGTGTGTGTGTGTGTGTGTGTGTGTGTGTATTCAGTATTTAAACCAAATAACACAGACATCATATATATAATACAATTATATATAATACAATGATAAACAATATATTCAATACGTGTATGTACAAACTGTGTGTGTGTGTGTGTGTGTGTGTGTGTGTGTATTCAGTATTTAAACCAAATAACACAGACACCTGAGTTAGTTGTAATCTATAAAATCTCCGCTCAGGTTAACTCCTAAAGAAGAATGGGGTATAAACAGAAACAGAAAGATATATTTGTATACAAAATCTCTGACTCATTAGCACATGGTAGTAACAAGCCGATAAAATATGGTTCCCTGTTGGGCTGGCCCTGCAGGGAACTGTTGGGCTGGCTCACTCAGGGGAGTGTGGCGCTGGTAGTGCTGAGGCTGTGGATTTGGATCCTATATAGGGATGGCTGGTGAACTCATTGGCTGAGCATGGTGCAGACCACACCGAGCCAAAACTATACATATATAGTTTTTTATTTATTTTATTTTTTTGACTGGTAAGGGGATCACAACCCATATATATATATATATATGGTTCCCTCTTTATTTATTTTCAATTTTTTTTAATTTTTATTTTTTAGAAGATCTTTTATTTATTTAATTTTTTGAAATTACATTTGTACCCTGTGTCCCCCCCAATTATCCCCCAACAGCCTTCCCACTCCCCCTTTCCCCCCACACCCTTTGTAGCACTAGGAATATTTCCTCCCTCTGCAAAACCAACACACTGCCGTGGTATTTCTTTCCTTCCCTCCTTTCACTCTTCGCTCTCACATATGAGTGAGCACATGAGGTATTTAT
>NW_007726605.1:855640-856383 GCF_000696425.1 Galeopterus variegatus
TATAGTTTTTTATTTATTTTATTTTTTTGACTGGTAAGGGGATCACAACCCATATATATATGGTTCCCTCTTTATTTATTTTCAATTTTTTTAATTTTTATTTTTTAGAAGATCTTTTATTTATTTAATTTTTTGAAATTACATTTGTACCCTGTGTCCCCCCCAATTATCCCCCAACAGCCTTCCCACTCCCCCTTTCCCCCCACACCCTTTGTAGCACTAGGAATATTTCCTCCCTCTGCAAAACCAACACACTGCCGTGGTATTTCTTTCCTTCCCTCCTTTCACTCTTCGCTCTCACATATGAGTGAGCACATGAGGTATTTATCTCTCTGTGCTTTGCTTATTTCACTCAACATAAGTTTCTCCAGGTTCATCCATGTTTTTGCAAATGGGAGTATTTCATTCTTCTTTATGGAAATATAGTATTCCATAGTGTATATATACCACAGTTTCCTTATCCAATCATTGATTGATGGACATTTAGGTTGGTTCCATATCTTGGCTATTGTAAACAGAGCTGTGATGAACATGGGAGTGCAGGTATCTCTTCAACATGATGATTTCCATTCCTCTAGGTATATACCCAGCAGAGGGATTGCTGGATCATATAGAAGATCTATCTGTAGTTGTTTGAGAAACCTCCATGCTGTTTTCCATAGCAGTTATACTAACTTCCAGTCCCACCAACAGTGCAGAAGTGTTCCCTTCTCTCCACATCCTTGCCAGCATTTGTTTCACCA
>NW_007726605.1:858246-859449 GCF_000696425.1 Galeopterus variegatus
TTAAATTGATCCCTAGGTATTTTATTTTTTTCATGACAATTGTAAATGGGCTTACTTTCTTGATTTCTATTTCTGTTAGCTCATTGTTTGAGTATATAAATGCTACTGATTTTTGGACATTTATTTTGTATCCTGCAACATTACTGAAGTTATTAACCAGCGCCAGGAGTTTTTCGATAGAGGGTTTATGTTTTTCTATATATAGAATCATGTCATCTGCAAACAGAGAAAGTTTGACTTCATCTTTTCCAATCTGGATTCCCTTTATTTCTCTCTTTTGCTGATTGCTCTGGCTAGTACCTCTAGTACTATGTTAAACAGAAGTGGTGAGGGTGAGCATCCTTGTCTTGTTCCTGTCCTAAAGGGAAAGGCCTTCAATTTCTCCCCATTCAAAATGATACTGGCAGTGGACTTGTTATAAATGGCTTTCATTATGTTGAGATATTTTCCTTCTACACCAAGTTTGTTGAGAGCCTTTATCATGAAGGGATGCTGAATTTTGTCAAATGCTTTTTCAGCATCTATTGACATAATTATATGGTCTTTGTCATTGATTTTGTTGATGTGATGTATCACATTTATTGACTTTCGNTTAATCCATTTTGAGTTGATTTTAGTGTGTGGTGAGAGCTGCATATCTAGTTTCATTTTTCTGCATATGGATATCCAGTTTTCCTAGCACTACTTGTTGAAGAGGCAATCTTTTCCCCATTGCAGATGAGCCTCAGGAGTGATTTCTGGGTTCTCAATTCTATTCTACTGGTCTGAATGTCTATGTTTATACCAGTACCGTGCTGTTTTGCTTACAATAGCTTTGTAGTATAATTTGAAGTCAGGTACTGTTATGCCTCTGGTTTTATTTTATTTGCTCAGGATTGGCTTGGCTATTTGGGTTCTTTTGTTTTTTCATGTGAAATGTAAGATTGTTTTTTTTTTTTTTTTTTCCATTTCTATAAAGAATGTCATTGGTATTTTGATGGGGATTGCATTGAATCTGAAGATCACTTTGGGTAGTATAGACATTTTCACAAGTTTAATTCTTCCAGTCCAAGAGCATGGAATATCTTTCCATCTTTTGGTATCTTCTTTAATTTATTTCAGAAGTGGTTTGTAGTTCTCGTTGTGGAGGTCTTTCACCTCCATGGTTAAATTGATCCCTAGGTATTTTATTTTTTTCATGACAATTGTAAATGGGCTTACTTT
>NW_007726605.1:861196-867121 GCF_000696425.1 Galeopterus variegatus
TTTTTTTCTATTGTTTTTTGGGTCTCTATTTCATTTAGTTTTGCTCTGATCTTAATTAGTTATTTCCATCTACTACCTTTAGGTTTGGATTGTTGTTGTTTTTCGAGATCTTAGAGGTGTAGTGTTAGGCCATTTATTTGAAGACTTTCCATTCTTTTGATATACACATTTACTGCAACAAGTTTGCCTCTTAGTACTGCTTTTGCAGTATCCCACAAGTTTTGGCATGAAGTATCTTTATTTTAATTAGTTTCTAGAAATTTTTTGATTTCCTGTTTAATTTCTTCTTGGACCCATAGGTCATTCAGGAGCCTTTTATTTAGTTTGCATGTATTTTTACAGCTTCCAGCATTTTGCTTATTGTTTATTTCAAATTTTAGTCCATTGTGGTCTGAAAAGATAGCTGGAATGATTTTGGTTTTTTTAAACTTGCTGAGACAAGATTTGTGGCCTAATATGTGGTCTATCATAGAGAATGCTCCATGACCTGATGAAAAGAAAGTGTATTCTTTAGCTGTTGGGTGAAATGTTCTGTATATATCTGCCAAGTCCTGTTGGTCTAGGGTATAGATTAAATCCTGTGTCTCTTTGTTGACTTGTTGCCTGAAAAACCTTTCCCATATTGAGAGAGGGGTGTTCAGATCACCCACTATTAAAGTATCAGGTCCTATTTCTTTCTTTAGGTCTAAGAGTGTTTGCTTTATATATCTGGGTACTCTGGTATTGGGTGCATACATGCTTATGATTGATATATCTCCTACGTGGATAGATCCCTTTATCATTATACAGTGGTCTTTTTTGCCTCTTTTTTTTTGTTTGTTTTTTGGTTTTAAAGTCTATTTTGTCTGATATAAGAATAGCTATTCCTGATCGTTTTTGGTTTCCATTTGCATGGTATATCTTTTTTCCATCACTTCCCTTTTAGTCTATATGTGTCTCTACAGGTGAGGTGGATCTCTTGAAGACGGCATATACTTGGGTCTGGCTTTTCAACCCAGTGAGTTAGTCTGTGTCTTTTGAATGGGGAGTTTCATCCATTCACATTTAGAGTAGTTATTGACAAGTGGTGTTTAATTCCTGTCATCTAATTGCTACTTGTTTAGATGGTTTAGATATCTTTTGATCATTATTTCCCCTTTTATTTATCTTCTTCAATATTAGTTGGGAATTCAAGGTAGAATGATTTAGTTTCTTTTTATTTCTTGCTGGCATTTTTGTTTTAACTGTGGTTTTTGCTTTTTCTTGTGCATTTGTGATAGTGGTCACCATTATTCAGATTCCATATGAATGGCTCCCTTGAGAATTTCTTGCAAGGCTGATCGTGTGGTGGTGAACTCCCACAACTTTTGTTTGCCTAGGAAATACACTATTTCTCCCTCATTTCTGAAGGAGAACCTTGATGGGTAAAGAATTCTTGGCTGGCAATTATTTTCTTTTAGTATTTTGAATATGTCATTCCACTTTCTTCTGTCCTGTAGAGTTTTGATTGAGAAGTCTGCTGTTAGTTTGATGGGGGTTCCCCTATAAGTGACCTGACATTTTTGTCTTGTGCTTTTAAAATTCTCTCTTTTTCTTTGAGCTTTGCAAATTTAACTACAATGTTTCTTGGGGAGGATCTTTTTGGCTTGAATCTGTTTGGGGACCTTTGAGCTTCTTGGATCTGAAGGTCTGTATCCCGCCCTACACCTGGGACTTTTCTGTTACGATTTCCTTGAGTAGGTTTTCAATACCTTTTCCTGTCTCCTCCTCTTCAGGAATACACACAATTTGGATGTTAGAGCCCTTGATGTTGTCTGCTATCTCTCTTAAATTTTCCTCATTATTTTTAATTCTTTTTTCTTCTTTTTTGTCAGCCTGAGTTATTTCAAAAAGACCATATTCAAGCTCTGAAGTTCTTTCTTCTGCTTGCTCTACCCTGCTGCAAAAGCTCTCAATTGTGTTTTTTCTTTCATTGAGTGAATCTTTCATTTCTAGAAGTTCTGCTACACTCTTTTATAAGGTATTAATTTCTTCATATATTTCCTCCTTCATATTCTGGATATTTTTTCTTGTTTCTTTGTGTTCTCTAATTGAGTCTTCTTTTATTTCTTCAGGTTTTCTTAAAATCATTGCTCAAAATTATTTTTCAGACATTTCAAGGATTTCCTGGTACCTGGGGTCTGACTTTGGAACATTACTGTATTCTTTTGGTGGTGTCATTTCTTCTTGAGTGTTTGTACTTCTAGTTTTTTTTTTTTTTTTTTTTTTCATTGATGCTTGGTCATTTGGTAGAGGGCTTGCTTCTTCTATTACACTGAGGTTGGCTGTAGAGTGGCCCTGGTTGCTACTGTGGAGGTGAAATGTCTTTGCTTGACAGTAGGTGTGGTGGCAGTTATGTTAAGCCACCTTGGTTCCTGTTCCAGAGTCTGTGGTCATAGTATGAGCCCCTAGCACCATGTGGTTCTGCTGGGCACACCTCAGTGGCTCAGACCCTGCAGGCTGGAGCTCACTCTCCCTGTGTCCGAGGAAGGGGCAGGGGCAGTTCTACTGCTGCAGCTGCACTCACCTCAGACGTGGGGACGGGGTCTGGCACTCACCCTCCCTGTGTCCAAGGAGGGAGCTGGTTCCCTCTTTTGAATACTTTATGCACTTACCTCCACCATTTAACACTATTAATAAATTCCAGGGTATTAATATCATTGTTTTAGGTGAAGAATACTATAATTTGTCTCTAGTCCTCTAAAAGTTATATTTACTGTTTAAATAGTTCATAAAACAAATATTTATGTAAAATGTATTTTTAATTAGTTAATAGGGACAAAAGACAGTGTATGAGAAAATATTTTGAGCAAAATGACTAACATGTAATCGGGTAGACCCTGTTAGATCAGCAATTCTCACCATACAGGGAGGCAGAAGAACTTTTTTCGTCTCACTCTTGTTTCAACTCTCTTGCAAACTAGTAGATAATAAAAATAGACAACTGTTGAGAACATACACTTCCTCTTCAATGATGACCAGGTTGGAAGATTGCCAAAAAGGTTAAAGGAAGGAGGTTGAAAGGGTAATAAGAAGGCAAGGGTGAATAAATGAATCTTGGGAATGCATTTAAAATATTGATGCTGGTGCTTAAGTCCCATTCAAAATTCTGAGTCACAATAGGCTTACACTATAATATCTAGACCACAGAGATGTTTTAAAGTGGGGAGTTTCTTTGCTCCTCCTTATTGAGAAAACTAGTTGCAAAAATAGGTATGTGTTCTTCTCAGAATTGTTGTAAAAAAAGGTAATTCAAACAATTCAAAATGGAGAGAGTTGTGTCCATGTCTGGCAGGCCCCTGCTAGGTACAGTTGGTATTAGTCAGGGTTCTCTAGAGAAACTGAACTAATAGAAACAGTATATACATACATATTCTATATGTACATATATATGTATATCGCCATCTTATTGAGATATATATATATATATATATTTATATGTTCTTCAAAAAGTTCATGGAAAAATACAATTAAAAGATAGTATGAATCTTTCCACGAACTTTAGAAGTACCCTTTTATATATGTATGTGCATATATATATGCACACACACATACATACATTATATAATAAATGTATTTATTCATTATATTGTAAATTATAGTATATAGTTTTATCATATTTGTTAATATATATTAATACATTTATTTATTTATAAATAATAATTATAACTACTTATTATGTTAATATATATATATAATATAATATATTATACATTATAAACTTAATATATTAAATATTATAAAACTAGATAGATGGTTATTACATATTGTGTTATAATGTTAATATGATATATTAATATCATGAGTAATAAATATTTATTACTTATGCATCTATTTCATTTATAAATAAATAGGTTTATTATAGGATATTGGATCACATGATTATGGAGGCTGAGAAGACCCATGACCTGCCTTTGGTAAGCTAGAGACCCATGAAAGCCAGTGGTGGAGTTTGAAGGCCTGATAGCCAGAGAGTAAATGGTATAGATTACAATCCATGTGTAATAGCACGATAATCAGGAATGCTGAGGGCAGGAGAAGCTTGATGTCCCACTCAAGCTGTGAGGTAGAGAAGGAATTTAACTTTCCTCTGCCTTCTGGTGCCAATCACTGGTTTGGATGATGCCCACCAGTCATTAATTCACATGCTGATCTTTTATGGAAATACCCTCACTGACACACCAATAAGTAATGTTTAGCCAGACATCTGGGCATCATGTGAACCAGTCAAATTGACATATAAAATGAACCAAAACAACGGTATGGGTACTATTTCACTCAAGGCTCAAAGTTATCCTGAAAGGCAATTCTATTCCTTTCATTGTTTGACGTCCCCCAGCTAATAACAAGAGGACTACAATTTCATGTCATTTCTACCTGACTACAATAGCTATTCTCTTTCCACTAGGAAGGCCCAAATAACAATGATTTGTTACCAAAATAACATATGTATCATTTAACTACTGAGAACCGAGCTTGTCTTTGAATGCAAGCTTTTCAGTTTTTTATAAAGATTTAAGAATATTAGAAATTTGCAAAAATTTTCTGTCTTCATGATACATATACTTTATAATGAATACATCTGATAAAGTAACTAAGCTAATATCAGAAACAGTCTCCAGTAGGTGATTTTAAATCACAGAGCAGACAAGAAGTAATGTGCATTGTGCCCCTGTCAGCTGAGCTTTAAATGATTGTGTGGTTCTCCAAACTCAATAAATTCAGAAAGGAAACTCATCTAATATCATTTTTTCACAAAACACTCAGCCTTCCTTTGCATAAAAGCAAGCAACTCTAGGGAAACTTACACATTAATATCCATATCAGTAAGGGGGATAAAAGTAATTTGGCTAGCAGCATACAAAATTGGGGACATCTGAAAGATTTATAGTTCTGCCCTGTGAACTGAAAAGCATCCAACTCATTTTCCTTCATGCTGTGAATGTGAGTAACTGTGGTGGAGGCTATTCCTGTACCCGTCATTAAATAATTTGTCCAATGGTATGATCAAGGGATGGGACAGGATGTCATACATCAAAATTAAATTAAAATGAGATGAAAATATAAATAAAAGAAAAGGGCACCTTTATCTACCGTAAAATTTGAAGTAGTTGAGTTTTATCCCCAAACAGCTTTTAAATCAACCAGCTGAATTCTAACTTATTAGTAGCAAAAATATATTTAGCTTAAGTGTTCAATACCTTTACTTAATCCCTACCAGATTTTTCTGTACTTACGCTGTGGAGTTGAATGCTGTAGCAGTAAGTGAGAAGTGAACGAGGTCTCCCTCCTCCTCTTCTGGCCTGAGTAGCATTGCCATTAAAATAGTGAAACAAATTAAGATTGCAGACCAAAAATATCTACTTTTTTGTTGTTGTTCAACCTCTACTGTTATTTTCTCTTAAGTTTATCTTTTATGTTAGTATTTTTTCTAAAAGTCATATAAAACCTCATTTCAATAATTAAATGGAGAGGTTTTCTATTTTAGTAAAGCAAAGCTCCCAGAAATGAGCTATTCTATTCATTTTTCACAATGTTTTTCTAATGTCACTAATTGCCCTTCTCTGTAATGGGACATTGGGTCATTGACATTCTCATGAGATTTTTATAATGTAAATCCATAGACATGATGTAACAATGCCAAATGAAATAAGCTAGTAGTCTATGGAGATATATGTCAATGATTCAAATATTTCTACCTGTAGAAATAGCAATATGTCAAGGTGATGGCAAAGGGATTTTTCTGGATACTATTTTCTGTAGCAAAAACAATGCAAAGGGGCCGGCCCGGTGGTGCACTGGATAAGTGCGCCGCTTGGGGAGCACGGTGGTGCTCCCGCCCGAGGGTTCGGATCCCACATACAGACCGGTTCCCGCTCACTGGCTGAGCGAGGCGCGGGAGCAACA
>NW_007726605.1:868219-869363 GCF_000696425.1 Galeopterus variegatus
AAAGCATCTGTATTCAGAAGGGCTCATAAGAATTCCCAAACAGGATTTTTAAAATTGAGGTTTGACCTTAATCATATAAATGGCAGAAAGGAAACAAAGGTCATTAATAATTTATTTAATTCTTTAAGTGTATTTAAAATAATGCTACAAGGAGAGTAATTTGACCTTAATGGATAAAACAACTTATTATAAATAAGGATATATTCGGTGCCACTCATTTAAGTTTCTGCACATAGATAGAATCCAGAATAAACTATTGAATCATGATTTCAAATTTTGTGAAATATTCAATCATTACTTCTGGAGAACAATATGTAAGGAGTAATTCCCAGCAACGGAGATATTAAGAGTGATGGAGAAGTGGCCAAGAGAGCTCGTCCTGGAACAACACTTGAAGAAATAATCAAAATAATGTTATAGTCCGTCAGGAGGAAGAGGAGCTTATGTACACAAGCATATATATCAAACCTTCAATCATGTTTTATCTTTTTTATCATAAAATTGTTATGAGGGAGGCAAATACAAGGATTGCTATATTTTTCCATGGGGAAATGGACACAGTCTCTAGTCAATGTAGTTCCTTCCAATAATTTATCTAAGTAGCATCATGTAGAATTAACTTATGTCTAAAATTATGTCTAATAGAGCCCAATTTTTATTTACTTCAGGATAGTTCAAATGATCACATAAAATCAGATTATTTTTCTTTAATGTTCTACTTCTTTCTTAACACTCTATTGCTCTACATATTACATTGGAATGAATACTGCTTTTTTTGAATGCCCTCATGTAAAATTCCATTTCAGGTATGGGGTCTGCTGTAACAGATCCAATGTAGATTTATTTTTATAAACCAATATAGATTTATTTTTAGTCAGCATTTATTATGTTCCAGATAATCTTATTTCTTGCAATACTAGTCTTTAAAATGAGGTCATTGAACCCTGTGTTACAGATCTGAAATCTGAAATTTGGAGATGATTAATAAATTGCCAAAGTCAAGCAGGCATAACAGAAAGTTCAAAGTGTAAGTCAAGTATGTGTTGACCTCCAAAGCCTGTGCCCTTCAAGGAAGTTCCTTTCTCTCTCTCTCTCTCCATTTATCCATCCACCATTTATCCAGAAGACAATATTTTTAGTGAGG
>NW_007726605.1:869908-871151 GCF_000696425.1 Galeopterus variegatus
TCTCTCTCTCTCTCCATTTATCCATCCACCATTTATCCAGAAGACAATATTTTTAGTGAGGGAAAAATATTATTTGGTCTGCAATTGTTAATTGCACGTGTTTAGAGAATGAACAAATGGTTACTGAGTCTCCTGTCTTCTTTTTACCATCCGCAAAGCATGCCATATATTTTGGGTAAGAATTAATCACAACAGGAGATGTTAAATCTGTAGAATTTTTGTATTTAATGGTTGAATAACACATACATTTACCCATATCCATGGGTTGTTAGCAGGCAAGGTCATTTTTTATTCCATCTCATTTTTCTTTTAGATTTTCATTGTCTTGAACTGGAGGTTTAACTTGGACATTATGTATTTGTAAATGAAAATTTTTTCAAATAAAATATATTAAACTGTATTACACCAGCACTTTGCCTTAATGTAGGGTAAGTTGATTCATAGTTTGGAATAAAATTATATATTCATTTCCAGTGTGTTCTGATATATGACAATGGGTTCTTTTAAACTAAAACAGTGAGTGATTTTAAGAAAAAATGTCCGTAAAAAACTTTCCATGTGTTAATATACTTCTTGTTTCACATAAATCCAAGCTAATAGGGGTAGTGCTCAAAGTGGGGAGATTTATATAGAACTGTTTTTGTAAAAATGGGAAATGCTGCAAGCACTATTATTTTATGGGATGGTCCTCTACAGGATTTTATGAAACCTTATCAGAAATAAAAAGCACAGATAAATGTGCTGGCCAGTTAGCTCAGTTGGTTAAAGCTCAGTATTACAACACTAAGGTCATGGTTTGGACACCCGTACTGGCAAGCAGCAAAAGAAAACAAAAGGAATAAAAAAAGTATAGATGATTGTAAAATGTATGTAAGAATTCTATTTGAAAGGAATTGAGTAAAAATTTCTAACCATGTTTGGTTTACATAATTCCAAAGAAAACCTAAAGACACTGCCAAATAACTCCACTTAAATTTTGAAGTAGACTTTATCTGTTAAGAGCTCTATTCAGGATTTTCAATGTCAAAAACATATCAAATAACTAAACATACCTTTTATATTTAATAAAACATATTATTTTTTGATTGGAATGGTGTGGTTCTGTTAATTAATAGTATGAAACAGTAAAGTGTTGCACCTTTTATTTTTATTATTATTACTACGTTCTTTATTATTCAAAATATTTTAACATTCATTTGTATATATTTGTGGGGTTCAGTGTGTTACTTCAGTACATGCATAT
>NW_007726605.1:871691-882849 GCF_000696425.1 Galeopterus variegatus
TACTACGTTCTTTATTATTCAAAATATTTTAACATTCATTTGTATATATTTGTGGGGTTCAGTGTGTTACTTCAGTACATGCATATTCTGCACAATCAATCATTAGGGTGGATGCATAGTTTGTGAGTCCACCCTTATTACTCCCCCTCACTCCTCTCCCCTCCCAGCCTCTCCTAACTATTAATCTACTCTCTAATTCTGTGATAACCAGATCTTTTTTTTGTATTCCACTTGTGAGTGATATCACGCAGTGTTTGTCTCTTTGTGTCTGACTTACTTCACTTAACACAGTATTTTCCAGTTCCATCCATGTTGCTGCAAATAGTAGGATATCATTTTTTTAGACAGCCAAGTAGTATTCCATTCACCCATTGGTGGACATTTAGCGTGATTCCATCTCTTGGCTGTTGTGAATACTGCTGCAATGAACATGGGTGTACAGGTGGGTTTTTATGATATGTTGATTTCATTTCCTTTGGGTATATACCCAGTAGTGAGATAGCTGTGTCGTTTAGTAGATTATTTTTAGTTCTCTGAGGAAATTCCACACTGTTTTCTACAGTGATTATACCAATTTAAACTCCCACCAGCAACTTAGGAGAATTCATTTTGTCCATATCCTCTCCAACATTTTTTTTTATTTTTTGCTTTGTTGATAATAACCATTTTATCTGGACTGAGATGATATCCCACTGCAGTTTTAATTTGCATTTCTCTGATGATTAGTGATGCTGAACATTTTTTCATGTGCCTGTTGGCCATTTTTATGTCTTCTTTTTAGAAATGTTTGTTCAAGTCTTTTGCCCATTTTTTAATTGGGTTATTTGTTGTTTTGGTGTTGAGTTGTTTGTGTCCCTTATATATTATTCTGGATATTAGCCCTTTGTCTAATGTGTGGTTGGCAAACACTTTATCCCTTTCTGTATGTTGTTTCTTCACTTTGTTAACAGTGCCCCTTGTTGTACAGAAGCTTTTTAGTCTCATGGAGTTCCATTTACATATTTTTGCTTTAGTTGCCTTTGCCTTTGTGTCTGTGTCTCACTCACAAAAGGACTGCCCACTGCCATTTCTTATAGCATTTTCCCTATTTTCTTCTAGTAGTTTCATAGCTTCAGGTCTTAAATTTGTCTTTCATCCATTTTGAGTTGATTTTTGTGTATGGTGAGAGATAGGGGTCTAGTTTCAATCTTCTGCATGTGGATGTCCAGTTTTCCCAGCACCATTTGTTGAAGAGACTGTCCTCTTCTCATTGTATATTTTTGGCACCTTTGTGGAAAATCAGTTGGCTGTAAGTGCATGAGATTATTTGGGGGCTCTCTTTTCTGTTCCATAGGTCAATTTGTCTGTTTTTATGAAAGTGCTATGCTCTTTTGGTTACTATACTTTTATAGTGTATTTTGAAGTCAGAATGTGTGATGCCTCCAACTTTGTTCTTTTTGTTCAAGATTGCTTTAGCTACATGGGGTCTTTTGTGATTCTGATACCAAAGGAAAGGGTCTGGAGATGTCAGATAGCTGATGTCAACACATCCCATCCTCTACCAGGTTCTTGACTCCACCATAGGAAAAAATTCAAGAGCAGAGTCACAGTAGAAAATGAAAAGATTTAATATAAAGAATAAGAAATATAGATTTCACAGGGCAAGTGCAGCCTGGCTCCAGAGACTGAGAAGCAGCCACACCAAGTTTAATACAAAAGTAAGAAATAAACACTTTAAAAAGTACAGACTGGTTCCAGAGGGAACAGCAGCCTGCTAAAGGCAAGTTTAACACAAAAAGTAAGATATATACACCTCACTGGTGAACTGTAGGCTGACTCTAGAGAGAGTGAGCAGCAACCCCGCCTTCTTCCTGTATTCAACTTTTATAGTTTGGCTATCTATACATATTCACACTATCTAATGAATATTCAACCAAGGGGTGGTTCCCAGTTATATAACAGGTTATGTAACAGGTTTGAACATGCTCAGATGGTCTCTTTTAGAGCATAGTCATTAGTCAAATTCCAACACATGCACCGAATACACTTAAAATATTCTAGGTGCTCTCTAGTGCCTCCAATGGTAGGTCATTCAAGGAATAAACTCCTTTTTTTACTGATCATGCTCAGCCACCAAGATTACATAAATCTACCTCCTACAGTCTCAGTTTCCATGTATTGGTACCAAAAAATAGGTGCAACAAGCAACAATAACTCAGAACTAAGAGAAGGTGCTTGAATCCTAGAGGAGTGGCTTGTGACTCAATCGAGTGGCCTGAAACCCAGAGAAGTGGTCTGAAACCTGAGCCCAGGGAAACTGAGCACCTCCAGTTTCTGGATAGGGAATGTGTTGAATGTGTAGATTGCTTTGGGTAATATGGACATTTTTTTTTTTTTCCTTTTTGTCTTTTTTCATGACCAGTAACGGGATCGCAACCCTCAGTGTTGCGCCCGCAATGTGCTCAACCAGTGAGCGGACCGGTCTCTATATGGGATCCGAACCCTTGGCAGGAGCACTGCCGCGCTCCCAAGCACCGCACTCTACCGAGTGCGCCACTGGGCCGGCCATAATATGGACATTTTGATGATGTTAATTCTTCCGACCTGTGAACATGGGATATTTTTCCATTTATTTGTGTCCTCTTCAATTTTTTTCATCAATGTTTTATGGTTTCCATTGTAGTGGTCTTTCACCTCCTTGGTTAAATTTACTCTCAGCTATCTCATTTTTTTTGGTAGCTATTGTGAATAGGATTACTTTCTTGATTTCCTCTTTGGTTGTTTTGTTGTCAGAATATAGGAAAGCTATTGATTTTTCTGTGTTGATTTTGTATCCTGCCATCCTACTGAATTCACTTATTAGTTCTAGTAATTTTTTGGCAGAGTCATTAGGGTTTTTTATGTATAGGATCATGTCACCTGCAAATAGAGATAGTTTGACTTCCTCCTTTTCTATTTGGATGCCCTTTATTGCTTTCTCTTGCTTTATTGCATAGGCTAGAAATTCTACTACTATGTTGAATAAAAGCTGGGAAATTGAGAATCTTTATCTTAGAGGAAAAGCCTCCAAATTTTTATTCATTCAGTATGATATTAGCTGTTGTTTTGTCATATATGTCCTTTATTATAAATTACCCTTCTTTATAAATCTCTCTAAAAACTTTTGAGGAGTACCAGTAACTAGCTCCTCATCTATACATTTTCTATTCATAGTTCCTATTCATATTTCTTTGCATTAATCCTGATACTTATCTAAAGTTTTAATCTGCAGAATAACCATATTCAGCAAATACCACTAATCAATTCCCCATTTTGCTTTTGTTTCTTGGTATCTAGATAGCCTTCCTCCCTTTCCAGAAGGCTTTCTGCTATAGTTTCTGGAGCTTTTTCTAAGTTCTTATTCAGATTTGCCTTCTCTAACTTATTTATCCTTTACTAAGGAAATGCAGTTTGCTTTAACCTGTTCCAGGACTGAGACTCCATGCAAAATAAAAATATAGGCACTTTGATAAAAATTACTGGTAGTTTCAAGATGATGGCAGCAGAGCATTAAACCAACTGTGGGGCCCTTCTGAGCATGAGGACTTATGCAACTTCATAGTCCATGCACCCATGAAATTGGTCCTGGCCTATCCTCCTCATTACTATGCTCCAGATCATCCCTTACTTTTTTGGTACATCCTTACCTTGACTATATCTTTCATTCCCACATTCTGATTCCTTTTCTCCCAACAGTCTAGCCCTAGAGGCTTAAACTGTGGAGAATCTTACATGCTCTCTTTCTATTGTCCCAAAAGTAAGGTCAGAAAGAGCAAATATTTATAAATTTTTCTTAGATTATTTTTATCATAAAGCATTAGTACAAGGCAGTATTGGTATTAAATCTGATTTGATAATTAAAGTAGTATAAGAATTATACTATCAAATATTATAACAAAACTTAGTTTTGTTGGCATAATTAATATATGCCTGTTTACTTAAAGTATATACCTTTTCAAAGCTTGGTTACATACATGTGAAAATTAATTCATTTAACAACAGTATCGATGAATGTGATAACAGAGTTCCAGACATTTTTTAAAATCAGATTGTGAAAATATTAATATTTGTTATCACCATTAAAAGGAAAGCTCTCTTTCTTAATTGTGGAGTATTTATCAGAATTACAGAGGTTATAGCCTCCTCCTCCCATGTCTGATCTGTGTCCTGGTACCTTCCGAGAACCATGTTTTCACTACTTCCTTTCTATCCTGCATCTTAATCATGTTACATTTTTGTGTTTCTAAGGTAACAATGATTAATTTGATAACCCATTAGATGGCCTGAAGATGCCAAATCATCCACTCTTGTTTCCCCATGAGATAAATGGCATTTGTTCTTTGTTTTCTGATGTTTTTCTGACTCTGTTGATGATGTAATGACCTCTAGTTTACTGCTCTGTCAATGGGATGCTTCAAATGAAATAACTGTCATTACATTTGAAAAGGAAGATTTGGTGAATAGTGGTGGATATGAGAATATTTCTGAACATTTTTTCCAAAATGAAGTTATATGCTTAGTTGGATAATTTATTTGTGCTTAGGCCCAATAGTAGGTCTACTAGAGCTGGAAACATTGAATATAAAAATCTAGTTATTCTTCACCCTGTCTTTTATGCAAGGAGAATGTCAATGGCAGCTCATTGTAGCACTGACAGAAATAATGTATTCTGTATTTCCACTTAAAGCAAGTTTTAGATCTTATTTCTTCACTCAGAATTCTTGTTTCTTGACAATATTATGCTATATTTAACAAAAAGAGACTGATTAAAATAATGTAATACTTCAAGTAAAACACAAAAGACCTTGAGCAACAGTCAAGGCAGTGTCCTATGCTACTGGGGGCTCAGCCAGAAGCCCTGGACAGCCTATCCCACCACCCAAGCACCAGGCAAGACAAGTCCCATGTGACCAGGGGCCTTATCTGAAAGCCTCAGGCAGCCTGTTCCACTGCCCAAGCACCAGGCAAGACATCATCCCACATAACCAAAGGTCCAGCCTGAAACCCCAGACAGCCCATCCCACTGCCCACGCAGGAGGCAAGGGAGAATCTCACATCCATAAGGTGCCCAAAAGGAAGGGGGTCACTGCTTGAAAAGCCAGCAAGTCACTGTCCTACGACACTGGGAGGCCAGCAGGAAGCCCCAAACAGCCCATGCCAGTGCCCAAGCAGGGGGCAAGGGAGTATCCTGTGCAACTGGGGACCCAGCCAGAAGTCCCAAGTGGTACCTCAAATGCCATTGCCATGCAGTTGGTCCACCACAGCCACTACCATAGCTATTGCCACTGCAATGATGGCTCACCACCACAGTAGCAGCCAGGACTACTCTTCAAGCAGCTTGACACATATCAACTGCATTGACACAAAGAGAGTCATCAGCAAGGCCTGAAAATAGAGGAAGTCATTCTCCTCAAAACTCACCACAGCATACTAGAAGAAACAACTGTTCTACAAGATGACCAGACATCAACAAAGAGATGCCAGAAATACAAAAACTCAAGAAAATATGACACCACAGAAAGAATAGAATATGTCTCAAATACCAGAGCATATAGAGCAGGAAAAAATTGAAATGTCTGAAAAAGAATTCTGAGCAACAATCTTAAGAAAGCTCAAAGAGGTAAGAGAAGACTCAATTAGAGAACATAATGAAATTAGAAAAATTATCCAGGAAATGAAGGAGTAAATTTACAGAGAGATTGATACCTTAAAAAGAATGTTGCAGAACTCCTGGAACTGAAGGATTCATTCAATGAAATAAAAAGCAAACCGAGAGCTTAAGCAGCAGGTTAGAGCAATAAAAAAAAAAAAGAAATGAATTTCTTATATCAAAGATGGAGCTTTTTGAAATAACCCAGGCAGACAAAAAAAAAAGACAAATATAATTTAAAAATGAAGAAAACCTAAAAGAGGTATAGCAGACAACCTTAAACACAAACCTCCAAATCATGGGTATTGCAGAAGGGAGGAGAAAGGAAAAGTCTTAAAAAAATTACTTAAGGAAATAATAACACAAAATTCCCCAGGTCTAAGAAGAGACCATGGATCTTCAGATCTAGGAAGCCCAAAGATCACCAAACAGATTTAATCCAAAAGGATCTTCTCCAAGATGCATTATTGTCAAACTGGCAAAGTTCAAAGACAAAGAAGGAATTCTAAAGACAGCAACAGAAAAGTAGCAAGTCACTTACAAGGGAGCCACCAGCAGACTAACAGCAGATTCCTTTTTTTTTTTTTTTTTTTTTTTTTTTTTGTGACCAGTAAGGGGATCGCAACCCTTGGTGTGGAGTCACCTGCACCATGCTCAGCCAGTGAGCGCACCAGCCATTCCTATATAGGATCCAAACCCGTGGCAGGAGCGTCGCTGCACTCCCAGCACCGCACTTTCCCGAGTGTGCCACGGGGTCAGCCCCTAACAGCAGATTTCTCACTGAAGCTCTCCAGGCCAGAAAATGGGACGATATCTTCAAAATACTAAAAGAAAAAAAATTGTCAGCCAAGAATTCTCTACCAAACAAGGCTATCTTTTAATAATGAGGGAGAAATATTTTAGTTCCTTGAGAAGTAAAGCTGTAGGAGTTAACCACCACACGACCAGCCCTGCAGGAAATTCTCAAGGGAGTGTGGCTTCTGGAATCTGGAAAATGATAGAATGATTATCACTATCACAAATACAGCACAAAGAACAAAAGCTACCATTAAAACAAAAATAGAAACAAGAAAGAGAAAGAAACTAAAATATACTACTTCAAAGAAACAACGAACATTGAAGATGAATAAGAAGAGGGGAAGAAAGGAACAAAAGATATTTAAAAAATCTAAACAAAGAACAATAAAATGCCAGAAGTGTAACACTATCTGAGAATAACAAATGAAAGTGGATTAAACTCCCCATTCAAAAGGCACAGATTGACTAATTGGGTTATAAAGCTAGACTTAACTACATGTTGTCTTCAGGAGACTCACCTCACCTGTAAAGACACAGGCTAAAAGTGAAAGGATGGAAAAAGATGTACCATGTGAATAGAAACCTAATATGAGCAGGAGTAGCTATTCTTTATCAGATAAAATAGACTTTAAGCTGAAAACCATAAAGAGAGACAAAAAGGCCACTAGATAAGGATAAAGGGATCTATCCAACAAGAAGACATAACAATCATAAATATGTATGCACCCAGTACCACAGCAACCAGATCTATAAAACAAGCACTCTTAGACCTAAAGAAAGAGGTAGACCCCCAAAATGATAATAGTGGGGAATCTGAACACACCTTTCTCAGCATTGGACAGATCTTTCTGGCAACAATTCAATAGAGAAACACAAAATTTAAACTACACCCTAGAGCAACTGGACCTGGCAGATATCTAGAAAACATTTTATCCAACAACTACAGAACATACATTCTTCTCATCAGCACATGAAACATTCTCCAAGATAAACCACAAGTTAGGTCACAAATTAAATCTCAGCAAAATTTAAAAGAACAGAAAAAATTTCAAGTATCTTTTCAGAACACAATAGATTATAACTGGAAATCAATAACAAGCAAAACTCTGGAAATCATACAAACACATGGAAATTAAACAACAGGCTTCTGAATGATCTATGAGTCCAAGAAGAAATTAATTAGAAAATCAAAAAATTTCTCAATGATAATGAAAATTAAAAAAATAAAGCATACCAAAACCTGTGGGATACTGCAAAAGCAGTAATAAGAGGGAAGTTTATTGCAATTAATGCTTACATCAGAAGAATAGAAAGACTTTAAATTGATAACCTAATCTTACACCTCAAAGAACTAGAAAAACTAGAACAATCTAATTCTAAAAGTAGTAGACTCAAAGAAATAATTAAGAGCAGAGCAGTACTAAATGAAATATGGATCCAAAAACCATACAAAAGATTAATGAAACAAAAAGTTGTTTTTTTTTAAGATGAGAACATAAATAAAGTAGACAAAAAAAAGAAGACCCAAATAACAAAAATCAGAAAATCAGAAACAAAAAAGAGACATTACAACTGACACCACAGAAATACAAATAATCACTACAGATGATTATAAACAAATATACACCAATAAATTTGAAAATCTGGAAGAAAATGGACAAAATTCTGTATACGTAAAAACTACCAAGACTGAACTAAGAAGAAATAGAAAACTTGAACAAACCAATAACAAGTAATGAGACTGAAGTAGTAGTCAGCAATCCCTTAACAAAGAAAAGCCCAGGATTGGGTGGCTTTACTGCTGAATTCTAACAAACCTTTAAGGAGGAATTAATACCTACTTCTTTCAAACTATTTAAAAACATTGAAGCAGAGGACACTTTTTTTTTTTTTCCTCTTTTTCGTGTCCGGCAATGGATCGCAACCCTCAGTGTCGCACCCGTACCGGATCGGGACCGGCAACAGGATCGCAGCCCTTGGTGTTGCGTCCACACCTCGCTCAGCCAGTGAGCGGGAACCGGTCTGTATGTGGGATCCGAACCCTCGGCGGGAGTGCCACCGCGCTCCCAAGCGGCGCACTGTAGCAGTGCGCCACCGGGCCAGCCCAGAGGACACTTTTCCAAACTCATTTTATGAGGCCAGCATCTTCTAAATGCCAAAACCAGACAAAGATACCACAAAAAAAGAAAACTACAAGCCTATATCATTGATGAATATATCAGTCTGTTTCTCTTGCTTATAACAAAATACTTGAAACTAGGTGATTTATAAAGAAAACAAAATTTATTGCTTACAGTTTCTGAGGCTGGGAAGTCCAAAGTGCATCTGGTGGTGGCAACAGTGACTCAGGGATCTCACATTGCAGGATGGTGGAAGCAGAGAGAGAGTGCTTTTCATTCACTCTCTTTTTAAAGCCCTCAGAACCACACCCCTGACAATCATCTTTAATCCATTTCCTAAGGCATGATCATACAATGTAATCACTTCTTCAAGGCTCCAACTTTCAATTACCGCAATAGGATTTCCCACCCTCTTAACAGTCACAGTGGGGACCAAGTTTCTAATTCATAAAACTTGGGGGACACAATTCAAGTTCCAGTGAGTTTTGGAGGATAAAATTCAATCCACTACAGTGAACATAAATGTAAAAGTCCTCAACAAAATATTAGCAATCAGAATACAATAACACATCAAAAAAATTAACATCATGATCAAGTGGGATTCATCCCAGGGAAGCAAGGATGGTTCAACATATGCAAGTCAATAAATGTGATACACCATATCAACAAAATCAAGGACAAAAATCCATATGATTATCTCAATAGATGCAGAAAAAGCATTCGAGAAAATTCAACATCCCTTCATGATAAAGACTCTCAACAATTTAGGTATAAAAAGAAAGTATCTCAACACAATAAAGGCCATCTATGACAAGCCCACCACCAATATCATCCTGAATGGGGAAATGCTGGAAGTTTTTCCCTTAAGAACAGAAAAAAGACAAGGATGCCCACTCTCACCACTCCTATTTACAATAGTATTGGAAGTACTAGATCAGACTAGCAGACAAGAAAAAGAAATTAAGGGCATCTGGATTGGAAAAGACAAAGTCAAACTGTCCCTGTTTGGAGATGACATGATCCTATATGTAGAAAAACCTAAAGACTCTACCAAAAAACTCTTAGAGCTGATTAACAATTTCAATAATGTTACAGGATACAAAATCAATACCTCAAAATCAATAGTATTTTTATACTCCAGCAATGTATGAACTAGCAGAAAAAGAAATCAGAAAAGCAAGCTCATTTTCAATAGTTACCAAAAAATAAAAAAAACAAAAAGCCTAGGAATCAATTTAACCAAGGAGATGAAAGATCTCTACAATGAGAACTACAAAACATTACTGAAATAAATTAGAGAAGATGAAGAGAGGTAGAAAGGCATTTTGTGCTCTTTGGTTGGAAGAATTAACATCATAGAAATGTCCGTATTATACAGAGTTATCTACAGATTCAATGAAATCACAGTCAAAATATAAAAGATTCTTCACAGAAATAGAAAAAAACAATCTTAATATTTATATGGAACAACAAAAGACCATGAATAGCTTAAGCAATCCTAAGCAAAAATATATATATATATAAAGCCAGAGACATAACACTACCTGACTTCAAATTATACTGCAAAGCTATCACAGCCAAAACAGCATGGTACTAGCACAAAAACAGACACTCAAGACCAATGATATGGAATAGAGGACCCAGAAATCAACCCACATACTTACAGCCCACTGATTTTTGACAAAGACACCAAGAACATAAATTGACTGAAAGACTGCCTCTTTAATAAGTGGTGGTGGAAAAATTGGACATGCATGTGCAGAAGAATGAAACTAGACCTGCACTTCTCACCATATAACAAATCAACTCAAAATGGATTAAAGACACAAGTATAAGACTTGAAACTGTAAAGTTGATAAGGGAAAATATAGGGAAAACAGTTCGAGAAGAAGGAATGGGCAAAGGCTTTATGAATAAAACCCCAAAAGCACAAGCAAGTAAAATAAATAAATAAATAAACAAATGAGACTATATCAAACTAAAAAGTTTCTGCACAGCAAAGGAATCAATAAACAGAGAGTAAAGACAACCTACAGAATGGGAGAAAGTATTTTCAAACTATACATCTGACAAGAGATTAATATACAGAATATCCAAGGAACTCAAACAACTTTATTGTAAAGAAAGAAATAATCAAATTAAAAATAGGCAAAAGGGCTGAACAGATATTTTTTAAAGGAAAACATGCAAATGGCCAACAGGTACATGAAAAAAAAATGCTCAACTTTACTAATCATCTGGGAAATGCAAATCAAAACCACGTTGGGATATCATCTCACTCCGTTTAGTCTGGTCATCATTAAAAAGACCAAGAATAACAAATATTGGCAAGGATGTGGAGAAAAGGAAACTCTTCTGCCCTGTTGGTTGGGCTATAAAATAGTACAGCCATTATGGAAAACATTAGGTTTCTCAATCCACTAGTCCCACTTTTACATATCTACCCAAAGGAATGGAAATCATCATGTCAATGGGATACCTGCACTCCCATGTCCATCACAGCTCTATTTATAATAGTCAAGATAGGGAACCAACCTAAATGTCCATCGAAGGATGACTGGATAAGGAAAAT
>NW_007726605.1:882859-920766 GCF_000696425.1 Galeopterus variegatus
TCCTAAGCAAAAAAATATATATATAAAGCCAGAGACATAACACTACCTGACTTCAAATTATACTGCAAAGCTATCACAGCCAAAACAGCATGGTACTAGCACAAAAACAGACACTCAAGACCAATGATATGGAATAGAGGACCCAGAAATCAACCCACATACTTACAGCCCACTGATTTTTGACAAAGACACCAAGAACATAAATTGACTGAAAGACTGCCTCTTTAATAAGTGGTGGTGGAAAAATTGGACATGCATGTGGGAAGTTTATTGCAATTAATGCTTACATCAGAAGAATAGAAAGACTTTAAATTGATAACCTAATCTTACACCTCAAAGAACTAGAAAAACTAGAACAATCTAATTCTAAAAGTAGTAGACTCAAAGAAATAATTAAGAGCAGAGCAGTACTAAATGAAATATGGATCAAAAAACCATACAAAAGATTAATGAAACAAAAAGTTGTTTTTTTTTAAGATGAGAACATAAATAAAGTAGACAAAAAAAGAAGACCCAAATAACAAAAATCAGAAAATCAGAAACAAAAAAAAAGAGACATTGCAACTGACACTACAGAAATACAAATAATCACTACAGATGATTATAAACAAATATACACCAATAAATTTGAAAATCTGGAAGAAAATGGACAAATTTCTGTATACGTAAAAACTACCAAGACTGAACTAAGAAGAAATAGAAAACCTGAACAAACCAATAAAAAGTAATGAGACTGAAGTAGTAGTCAGCAATCCCTTAACAAAGAAAAGCCCAGGATTGGGTGGCTTTACTGCTGAATTCTACCAAACCTTTAAGGAGGAATTAATACCTACTTCTTTCAAAGTATTTAAAAACATTGAAGCAGAGGACACTTTTCCAAACTCATTTTATGAGGCCAGCATCTTCTAAATGACAAAACCAGACAAAGATACTACAAATAAAGAAAACTACAAGCCTATATCATTGATGAATGTATCAGTCTGTTTCTCTTACTTATAACAAAATACTTGAAACTAGGTGATTTATAAAGAAAACAAAATTTATTGCTTACAGTTTCTGAGGCTGGGAAGTCCAAAGTGCATCTGGTGGTGGCAACAGTGACTCAGGGATCTCACATTGCAGGATGGTGGAAGCAGAGAGCAGAGAGAGAGTGCTTTACATTCACTCTCTTTTTAAAGCCCTCAGAACCACACCCCTGACAATCATCTTTAATCCATTTCCTAAGGCATGATCATACAATGTAATCACTTCTTCAAGGCTCCAACTTTCAATTACCATAATAGGATTTCCCACCCTCTTAACAGTCACAGCGGGGACCAAGTTTCTAATTCATAAAACTTGGGGGACACAATTCAAGTTCCAGTGAGTTTTGGCTGATAAAATTCAATCCACTACAGTGAACATAAGTATAAAAATCCTCAACAAAATATTAGCAATCAGAATACAATAACACATCAAAAAAATTAACACCATGATCAAGTGGGATTCATCCCAGGGAAGCAAGGATGGTTCAACATATGCAAGTCAATATATGTGATACACCATATCAACAAAATCAAGGACAAAAATCCATATGATTATCTCAATAGATGCAGAAAAAGCATTCGAGAAAATTCAACATCCCTTCATGATAAAGACTCTCAACAATTTAGGTATAAAAACAAAGTATCTCAACACAATAAAGACCATCTATGACAAGCCCACCACCAATATCCTGAATGGGGAAATGCTGGAAGCTTTTCCCTTAAGAACAGAAAAAAGACAAGGATGCCCACTCTCACCACTCCTATTTACAATAGTATTGCTCAGACAAGCAGACAAGAAAAAGAAATTAAGAGTATCTGGATTGGAAAAGACAAAGTCAAACTGTCCCTGTTTGGAGATGACATGATCCTATATGTAGAAAAACCTAAAGACTCTACCAAAAAACTCTTAGAGCTGATTAACAATTTCAATAATGTTACAGGATACAAAATCAACACCTCAAAATCAATAGTATTTTTATACTCCAGTAATGTATGAACTAGCAGAAAAAGAAATCAGAAAAGCAAGCTCATTTTCAATAGTTACAAAAAAATAAAAAAAACAAAAAGCCTAGGAATCAATTTATCCAAGGAGATGAAAGATCTCTACAATGAGAACTACCAAACATTACTGAAATAAATTAGAGAGGATGAAGAGAGGTAGAAAGGCATTTTGTGCTCTTTGGTTGGAAGAATTAACATCATGGAAATGTCCGTATTATACAAAGTTATCTACACATTCAATGAAATCACAGTCAAAATAGCAAAGATTCTTCACAGAAATAGAAAAAAACAATCTTAATATTTATATGGAACAACAAAAGACCATGAATAGCTTAAGCAATCCTAAGCAAAAATATATATATATATAAAGCCAGAGACATAACACTACCTGACTTCAAATTATACTGCAAAGCTATCACAGCCAAAACAGCATGGTACTAGCACAAAAACAGACACTCAAGACCAATGATATGGAATAGAGGACCCAGAAATCAACCCACATACTTACAGCCCACTGATTTTTGACAAAGACACCAAGAACATAAATTGACTGAAAGACTGCCTCTTTAATAAGTGGTGGTGGAAAAATTGGACATGCATGTGCAGAAGAATGAAACTAGACCTGCACTTCTCACCATATAACAAATCAACTCAAAATGGATTAAAGACACAAGTATAAGACTTGAAACTGTAAAGTTGATAAGGGAAAATATAGGGAAAACAGTTCGAGAAGAAGGAATGGGCAAAGGCTTTATGAATAAAACCCCAAAAGCACAAGCAAGTAAAATAAATAAATAAATAAACAAATGAGACTATATCAAACTAAAAAGTTTCTGCACAGCAAAGGAATCAATAAACAGAGAGTAAAGACAACCTACAGAATGGGAGAAAGTATTTTCAAACTATACATCTGACAAGAGATTAATATACAGAATATCCAAGGAACTCAAACAACTTTATTGTAAAGAAAGAAATAATCAAATTAAAAATAGGCAAAAGGGCTGAACAGATATTTTTAAAAGGAAAACATGCAAATGGCCAACAGGTACATGAAAAAAAATGCTCAACTTTACTAATCATCTGGGAAATGCAAATCAAAACCACGTTGGGATATCATCTCACTCCGTTTAGTCTGGTCATCATTAAAAAGACCAAGAATAACAAATATTGGCAAGGATGTGGAGAAAAGGAAACTCTTCTGCCCTGTTGGTTGGGCTATAAAATAGTACAGCCATTATGGAAAACATTAGGTTTCTCAATCCACTAGTCCCACTTTTACATATCTACCCAAAGGAATGGAAATCATCATGTCAATGGGATACCTGCACTCCCATGTCCATCACAGCTCTATTTATAATAGTCAAGATAGGGAACCAACCTAAATGTCCATCGAAGGATGACTGGATAAGGAAAATGTGGTATATATACACCATGGAATATTACTCTGCCATAAAAAAGAATGAAATTCTGCCATTTGCAACAACATGGATAATTCTGAAGAAAATTATGTTAAGTGAAATTAGCCAGACACAGAAAGAGAAATACCACATGCCACCATTCGTAAGTAGATGCTGAGAAAGATGGAAAGAAGGAAAGAAGGAAGGAAGGGAGGGAGGGAGGGAGGGAGGGAGGGAGGAAGGGATGGAGGGAGGGAGGATAGAGAGGGAGGGAGGAGAGAGAGAGAAGAAGAAGAAGAACAGAAAAGAAAAGAAAAAAGAAAAGCAGTAAGGAAAGAAAAGACCACAATAATACATTGAACTTTCAGAGGAAGACAAAAAAATCTATGGTCACTAGAAGTGTGGCAGGTGGGGAGAGAGCAGGGTTTGGGTGTGATTGAGTGAGGGAGAAATAGATTAATTAATAAATATAAAAAAGACAAAAGATTTAGAGATATCTAAAAGAGTAAGACATTAGTAATTGGTGTGAAGAATAACGATGTGTGCCCAAATCTGTAGAAATTTAGTTGTAAACAATGTATTAAAAGTAAAAATATACTTAGTAAATAACTATATTGCAATTGGTAGATTGATATGTATGTAAACTATTAATTTTGGTTTCTGATACTTCATTATATCATTATTATCACTTTACTTATACTTGGCCTCACTTTTTGTAGTACTATTTCCTCATAGAATGTAAATATTTAATGAGAGAGTAACAGCTTTCTGTTTATTACAAGTAATATAATATATGTTATCATACTTTACCAATTATAATTATCTGTTATAAACTGTGCTTATTGTGACTTTTATTGGTTATATTTTCATGAGTGTTTGTGACTATTTTTCTTTGGTTATGTTAGACTACCTTGTGTGCTTTCAACATGGAAATAGGGAAAATATATAACTAAACCAGTTTTTCAAAAAATTAAAATCTTATGCTACTAATATCTGATGATTTTAGATGAAAGTTTGTGTGCGTGCGTGTGTGTGTGTGTGTATCATTTGGCCAGAATTATTTTAACAGTTTCCTCACTTCTTCATGTGTTATGCTGTTGTATATGAACAAATATAGTTTAAATTTTATCAACAATCCCACATTGGTTTTTGAAGGTGAACTTGAAGTTCTATAAAAAAAATTATTTTGTGAAACATAATACATTTGAAAAAAATCCATAGGATTATGAATACTAAAGTAAATTCTTAAAAATAGTGAAATCAATAGACAAAAAGGATAACTTTAAAAATATATAAACATCAGAGTGAGGACTTGTAGTTATATAGCAAATAACAGGGATAAGCTATTTACTGTATTTTAACTTAGTTTTGGACTTCCCAAACTAAAATCTATCTAGAAATAATCATAGAATAAAGCACTTTTTTTTTTCTTTCTTTTGGTGGAACACACATAGAATATGTTTGGAACCCAATAAGTATATGTTTCCTAAGACAGCTATGAAGGTTTTTGAATAAAAATGTTTTAGCTACATTTAGTTTGATTGACACCTTATGCTTGAGTACTTTATTAGTACTCAAACTTGAATGAGTACTTATCATTAGCCTAGCTAAGCACTGAGCTACTTTTATTAGATGACATTTATAACCCTTTATGTCTGATCAAATGGTATCACTGAAAATGTATTTGATAAAATTTAAATCAACTTAATGAAATAAATCTTTAAAAGAAAAACTACTACTACCATAGGTTTAATATGTTTTCATTTTTTGATGAGAATGGCTTAGCTTTCAAAATCATTTTCTCTTAGGAAAACTTGTAGATGATATACCTTATAATTAATTTGAACTGCCTTTGGTGATTCAAAAAGAAATTTTATAAAGTTCTTAAATTACAATTTTTGTTCTGCTTTAAATATTTTAATAAATCACTGTTCTTATCCTTAAAAGAAACCACATGATAAGATGTTGCTAAGAAAAATTAAATTGAAGTGTCTCCAATGTGTGACTTACATTTAAAGATTGAATAAAGATGGGGTTTTATAGTTGTAATTTATTGAATAGGCCTATAAATAACATTAGGAAATACCCAGTTACTGATAAAATTATTTCTTCACATTAGCTGCTATTATATTTATATTTTGAGTGATACAGCTAAAAGGTTATAAGAAATATTTATAATTTCAGGTCATCAGGATTAAATAGGGACAATGAGTTTTAATCACTTTATTTTTTGATATGTGCTTAATGGAAAGCGTGAATAACTGTCTTGCTTCAAAATTAAATTCTATTGCCTTGAGTGAGAGATATGAGTATTAGCATAACATTCTATTTATGTGAGTTATGCTGTAGTTTTTGTCATTTTTTACTTTACAGTTCAGGGAATGCTACTGACTTATTGTTGCATTTATAAAGGGCAATACCATACTGAAATCAGAGACTGAAGGAGGCCAAAAATCATATTTGTGTAAAACTCAGCTTTGACATAGTTTATGATGACTGACTATTTGCCCTATTCTTAGGGCCATATTTAAAAGTAAGCTAATCTAGCAAGATCGAATATGATTGACATTTGCCTATTTATTATTTTTCAATAATTCATTTTTTGGTTTTAAGATGGTTATAATATACAAGATATATGAACTTATGCAGAAATTAAAGAGAGAATGCATAGTGCTTTCCATTTTCATTGCATTCCTTTAAAGAGAGTTATTTTCTAAATATTCAGCTTGGGTCCTATCAACATCCACTATAATCAGAGTAATTTTAAAAACATCAAATGAATTATGAATACCCTCTTCATCTATGTAAGTAAGATGTTAAATGGCTGTGTGAGGATTTGAACCCTATGGTCTAGTATATGAAGTAATTATCGCCAGTGTAAAATACATTCCTCCTTATAAATTATAAGGGCTTGAGAATTTAAAACTTTTACAAGTAAGATTTTAAAAGTTTAAACAATAGGAAGCAAAACCTAACTAACAACTTCTTATTTAGTCAAATAATTGGAAACATAGTGCTATGGTTTAAATGTGTCCCCAAGAAGTTCATGTCTTGAAAAAAATCCCCAGCATAACAGTGTTGAGAGGTGGGATCTTTAAGAGGTAATCCTTTTGTAAGAGGCAGAGCCCTCATGAATGAATTAATGTTGTTATTACAGAAGTGGGTTAATTATCTCAAGAGTGTGCTCCTGATAAAAGAATAAGTTTAGCCCCATTTTATTTCTGTCTTGCATCCTGGTTTGCCCTTTCATCTTTCACCTTACACTATGAGATGACCCTCACCAGATGCTGGTGCCTTATGCTCTTGGACTTCCCAGCCTCCAGAATCATGAGTCAGATACATTTCTGTTCTTATTATGTTACCCAGTCTCTGGTATTCTGTCATAGCAGCAGAAAATTAACTAATACACAGTAAACTTACATGTTACTATTCAAAAGCTTAAAAGTATGAATATATTTGCCATCTGGGTTAAAATTAACTTCTTAATTTAATCTCTTAGACTAATAGAAGATAGGAATAATAGATATATTTGCTTTAGTTTTTAAATCAGCATTTATTATGAAATTTTAATTCTGATTGAAAGCTTTAATGAAAAGAATAATAAAATACTATTTTGATATATATGCAAATTAATTACACTTCTTTGATATTCCATATACCACGATGTAATTATCCAAGGCATAGTCAGAAAAAAAAAAATTAGCAAAAAACTTGAATTTTAAGCCATTAGATAAGGAAGCAGAAGAACCAGCTATTAGAGGGCAGTACTTGACAAACGGGATCCAATAGTTATAAACTTTGGGATTAATGTAGATGTGAATGTCTTAGGTGCCACATCCAGTTAGGCTGATTGGATTGACCATAGTAAGTTGCAGAACTAGAGTTGTCATTGTAGATGTGAATGTCTTAGTTGCCACATCCAGTTAGGCTGATTGGATTGACCATAGTAAGTTGCAGAACTAGAGTTGTCATTCCATGGAATCTTTATGTCATCATTTGGATCAAGAACTAAACGAAGCTACGATATACTTTCCAAATTGATATGTGCCCTAGATAATATAGTCCACCCTGGAAAAAATGATTTTTCATTTAATGTGTGAAAATTCAAGTGGTTTGTGCTTCTAGACTTCAAAACACAACAGGACTAAAATGAAAAACATTAAATTAGTAAAGCTCAGCCTATAATTACTACTTACACCAAACAAGGAAAATATTTTATTGCAACTGACCTGAATAATAGGATGGAACAGAAGGTAGAAGCCTATTTATTTAAGACACCATGTGAAAACTATGAAACACAAAAGGGAAAAGCCAGTTTCATTGAGAATAAAATATTCATGGTGATAACTTACATAAAACAAAAGATGGAGTGTTTTCTGCAGGGAAATTACTTTCTTTGATGAGCTCTATTTATGCATGATGAAGTTTTAAATTTTTGAAAACCCCCTTGGTTATTTTTTCTTCCTTTCAATTCTGGTGGTTTTAATTTCAGACATAAACAGATGTAAAATTTTCTTGCTAAAAGCTTCTTACTCTATTTAAAGTCAAATTTATGAGACAAGAAACAACAGAATGCCTTCTTACAGTGACAGTGATTAGGAAATCAATAGTTAAGGCATCAGTCTCATGAACTGCATAGTGAGCAGTGCTCCATTCATTTTGAAATTGCCCTATGATAAAATATCTTCATTTACTTTGCTCATTTTTAACATTGTTTTGATTGAAGCACAGTCTTGTGGGATACTGTGTATTATACCTACAAACTAGCAGCTTGAGTTTTAAAAGCAATTTCATTTGAGTGAAATCTACTATATAATGACTTTTCTTGAGTGGCCTGCAAGCTTCATGTTAAGGTTCAAATACTTACTTCTTGAGGATAGAAAGCTATTGGTTTTCCTGGTAATTTAATGTGGGAGGCATTTTTGCAGCTGCACTGGCAAGCAAGGATTTGGATCTTACATATTGCCCATCACCCTAATCAAAAGAGAAGGAAGAATAGAATATACCTCATCTCTAGAGACCTGGGTTCCAATGGTGGAACATCAGAGTAGAAGGGAAAATAGATGTGTTGATTTTAATATGTAAACTTCTTTGATTGTGCATCACGGAGTCACCATGCAATCTGACACTGTTTGAAAGGGTTGCTAGTGTCAGCCTCATAAAGGGATGAAATAAGAATGGGCAGGAGAATGAATGTTTAAAAGGTGATGTACATCAGCAAAGTTTACACCGTACCTGTTTGCCTGAAATTGTCTGATCCATTAAGAGCAAACCTTTAGGGAAATGTACTTAGTGAAATAACTATAAATGAAGCTATGTGGAATTACCAAGTGTGGTAAATAGATACCTGTGCTGGCAGAATATCTATTAAAATGGAGGGACTATGGATTTGCTGCCTAAATTGAAATAGGTCACAAACCTGAGAGAGGTCCAATTCTGCATTTCTGGGCAGCAAGAATTTAGCAAATAGAATCAGGACTATGTTTTCACTCCTTATGATCTAGCAATATTTAATGATTACGACATTTTAGCAGCTCAGAAAATGCCGAATAAGTACAAACACACTTAAAATTATGTGTGTTAAATACTTATTTTGAACCCGTATTATAGTTAGACAATTTAAAAGCACATGAGTTCATAAAAGAACAAAATGTAACGTTTTGGAATGTCTCTGCCTCTAAATTATGACAGTGGTTTTTCCAAACTGGTATACATTTGACAAATATCCATTAATAGTTATTCTCTGGAGATCCAGAGACAAATGGAAACCATTTACATCCTTGAGAAGTTCCCAATTAGTTGAGGTAGACAGATAAGTTGATCAACATTTTTATGACTTAAAATGATAAGTCTAAAATATGTACAAGTTGTCACATGAGTGTACTTTATCCAGTCTGAGAAATAAGAGTAGGTTTTGGAGACTGTGACATAGAGTGGAATTCTGAAAAGCAAATGAGTGTAAGACTGTGATGGGGAGTAAAGTTACAAGGAAGGTCCACAAGACATTGTGATATGAGAAAAGTTGATCCTTAGACATTAAGATGTACAAAAAATTCCATATTCATTCCACAGGGCAGCTGGGAGGGCGGAGAGAGCACGGGCCTGAGAGCCAGAGCTAGGATTGGATCCTGGCTCTGTTCAACCACCGTTTGGTCGTGTTTGCAAGCATTTAACTTCTAGATGTCATAATGTCATTTGTTCATCAATGAAATGTGTTAAATAATACCTTACATCTAGGTTTGTTGTGAGGATATATTTTACACATGACACAGAATAGGGATTCAGTAAGTAGTACTTAAAGAGGTTATGATTAACAACAGCATCCTTAACCAGAGTTTCCAAAATGGAATTCTTTAGGGAAATTTCAAAAGTGCTGATGTCTAGATCTCATTCCTAAAGATTCTGATTTCACTGAACGTGGTATTGTCTGGTTATCAGACTAAAGGATAGTACACCCAAAATGGAATTCTTTAGGGAAATTTCAAAAGTGCTGATGTCTAGATCTCATCCCTAAAGATTCTGATTTCACTGAACGTGGTATTGTCTGGTTATCAGACTAAAGGATAGTACAGGAAAATCTAAGACATTATAAGGATCAGTCATGAAAATGGAAATAACGTGGTCTTCAGCAGGGAAGGCTATATAAGAGTCTACGAATGTGCCAAGGAATAGATTTCATTTATTCCATAGAACAGAAAAACCACCACTGATAGGTGTGGTTGAGAAACATTTCCAGGCTTCACCTGTTCCAAAGTAGCTGGCTTTGGGGGGTTAAATAGCATTCTGGAAGTCTCTTCTAACATAGAACACAACAATTCTATGCCTTATATTATGGCAGAAAAAGTTACGAGTTTTAACTCCTTGGGATTGGCATAAAAGGAGCATGGAAGAGGTGGTAAAGGAATCTTATTTTGAAGATAAAGATTCTTAGAGCTTTATAAAGTACCATGGTTTAGTCTAATTAATATACATCTCAGAAGAGACTGAGGCCCTGCTTTGAAGACATCTTCAAATGAAATGCCATAAAAGCAATCTTGCTTAAGCCTTTAACCATAGGTTTGATGACTGGCAACAATGTTTTTAACTTTGTTAGGATTTAAAAAAAAAAACTGGCTCAATTACAACAGAAAGAATTTAAACACATACTAGAGAGAGCAACATTGAATGTGCCAAGGAATAGATTTCATTTATTCCATAGAACAGAAAAACCACCACTGATAGGTGTGGTTGAGAAACATTTCCAGGCTTCACCTGTTCCACAGTAGCTGGCTTTGGGGGGCTAAATAGCATTCTTGGAAGTCTCTTCTAACATAGAACACAACAATTCTATGCCTTATATTATGGCAGAAAAAGTTACGAGTTTTAACTCCTTGGAATTGGCATAAAAGGAGCATGGGAGAGGTGGTAAAGGAATCTTATTTTGAAGATAAAGATTCTTAGAGCTTTATAAAGTACCATGGTTTAGTCTAATTAATATACATCTCAGAAGAGACTGAGGCCCTGCTTTGAAGACATCTTCAAATGAAATGCCATAAAAGCAATCTTGCTTAAGCCTTTAACCATAGGTTTGATGACTGGCAACAATGTTTTTAACTTTGTTAGGATTTAAAAAAAAAACTGGCTCAATTACAACAGAAAGAATTTAAACACATACTAGAGAGAGCAACATGCTCCGTTTGGATCTTAAACAATTTACTCTATTTTATTATTTTCTGGCCTATCATAAATAACCCCTGATATTCTATCCTGGTTACCAGAGAAAAATTTTTGTGGTAGAAACATGTTCTCTAATATTGAATACCAAAGGAAAACAAAAAGAAGCAAAATTCCTTTCGATAGATTAAGATTTCTAAAGTCTAGAGTTTTATTTTTTTACATGAAGAACAACTGTGCTAATAGTTAGATTATGTAAAGAAAATGTAAAATGTTACACTTGTATGATTGATACCTTGGACCTCCAGATGAATAAATTGTTTTCCCCATGCATTGTTTTTCTCATGAAAATACTTCACGTTAATTGTAAAATAATTAACTCCATTTATTTCTTTCCCATGAAAGTCTTATATTACAGAAATATATAATTGCTGAAATACTTCCCACCTAAAATCATCCTAGTTACTTAGTGCTTTTCTTGTAGTAAGAATGCATAAAGCTGCATTACTTTCAAAAGAGATTTTATCAAAATCTTTTAAAACTCAGTGCCATGCTAAGCAACATCTATAAAGTATTTTAGGAATAGAAATTAAAAACTAGACTATAATTAGAGCATATAATCTTTGGTGATATGTTATCAATTTTTTGCTCTTTCTCACAAACTTCTCACAGACTTACAAACTTGACTGCGTGCTGATTTTATTTTTGCACTCAGCATTTACACAAGATCTCATTATGCAATGGTGCAGCCCAGCAACCATTAGCTAAGAAGATTAATACAAAAGAAAGGGATTATCAAGAGAAGGGGAAAAGGCCCTGAGGGCATCACAGAAGCCTCTGGGACCAACACTTCCATTTCGGGCCCAAAAGCCTAGGGAGACAGAATAGTCTTGGGGAACAAGCCTGAGGCACCCTAAAAAAGCTCACTGCTCAGGGCCACCTCGGGATGCTGCTCCCCACACTATTGCCCCAGTTGCTTTGGCTGCTCCAGCTGTGGCTAAATTGGCCCCAGTTGTGGCTGTATGTGCAGCTTTGGAAATACAGACCAGAAGCCTTGGCAGCATCCACGTGGTGTTAGGACTGCAGGCTCACAGAATGCCAGAGCTGTAGAGGCTTGGGAGCCTCCACCCCAGTTTCAAAGGATCTATGGAAACGTCTGGGGGCCCAGGAAGAGATCTATCACAGAGGCAGAGTCACCGCAGACAACCTTCACTAGAGCAATGCCAAGTGGAAGTGTGGGGTTGGAGTTGCAGCAGAGAAACCCCATCAGTGCCATGTCTAGTGGAGCCGTGAGGGTGGAACCACCACGGAGACCCCAGACCTGTGGAGCTACCAGCCTGGGAGAGCTAAAGCATCACCTGAGAACAGGAAAGCCATAGGAGTTGAACTGCCTGAGGACTTAGGGACCCAATCCCCATGCCAGCAGGCAGAGGACATTGAACATGGAGTCAAGGTACCTGATTTGCCAGCTTTGAGATTTAATGCCTGCCCTGCTGGGTTTTGGATTTGTTTGGGACCAATTACACCTTTCTTTTGTCCTATTTCTCCCTTTTGGAATGGGAATATGTACCTATATTTGTCCCACCACTGTATCTGGGAAGTAAATAACTTGTATTGATTTCACAGATGGGACTTTGAACTTTGGACTTTTGCGTTGAAACGAGTTAAGATTTGGGGGATGAAATGAATGCATTTGTATGTGAAAAGGACAACATGAGTTTTGGGGGCCAGGGATGGAATGTAGTGGATTGATTTATGTCACCCCAAAACTCACTGAAGCTTGAATTGTCTACTAAGCATTTTGTTTTAAGCAACACAAACAGACTAATACACTCACCAATACTTATCATTTGTCTTTTTGAGAAAAGCCAGTCTAGTAGGTGTTAGGTGATATCTCATTGTGATTTTAATTTGCATTTCCCTAATGATTAGATAAGAATTTTTTTCACATACTTGTTGGCTATTTGAATGTCTTCCTTTGAGAAATATCTATACTACCCTTAATTCTTACCTTTCCTGTACTGCATATTTCCAATCCTTTTATAAGATCAATTATTTCTATTTCCTGTCTATATCTCAAGCAGATCAGTCAGTCTCCACTTTTCCTGCTATTATTCTATATCACGCCACCACCATCTTGTGCCTGGTCTACGCAAACAGCCTCATTATTTTCCCATTTATGTGACTCTAAATAGGTCCTTAACCCATAATATTTTCCATCATTAAATTTCGTCTGTATTTGCTTGTAGCAAATACCATGAATTTTTACATAAATATTTATGATTAAATTCTATATATTTACTTACTTGGTTTTCCTCTATCTAAACAGATAAGGTCTAAGAATCTAAATTTATGTCTTTTTTTTTTTCCATCAGTGGATAAACACTTTGAACAGCGAGTGATATAGAGCAGGAGGTCAAATAAATATCATTTTTTTAACAAATGATTGACTGACTCGCTTAAAGATCACAGAGGTAGTGGTATAGTTACCCTTCCCCTCTCATGCAGAGTTGACACTTCTTAGGGGAAAAAATAGATAGGTAGATGGTAGAGAAAGACAGATATATAGATGGATGCTCCTTGACTTACGATTGAGTTACATCCTGATAAACCCATCGTAATTTGCAAATATAGTAAGTCAAAAATGCATTTAATACAATTAACCTACCTGAAAGTACGATTCCTATTGAATGTGTATCACACCATCATAAAGTTGAAAAATCATAAGTGGAATTACTGTAAATTAGGGACCATCTGTTTATATACAAATGTTCATCAATTGAATATGTATCATATTATATTTAGCATCACATCTACAGGAAAGGTAAGTATGCTCTGGGAAGGAAGAGACGATATTGATTTTATATTAATTTTAAGGATTAGATCTTGGTCAGCTTTTGTTGGTGGTGGTGGTGACGGTGATGGATTTTGTTCTGTTGCAAACAAAACAAGACAAACAATTTACTTAAATCATTCTGCTGACTCAAGTGCTATCTTGAAGTGCTCTTGTCATTTATCTGATAATTTGTTGTCAAGCATCGGTGTACTTCATTTTATACTGGAAAGAACTATCTAATTATTTTTATGTGGATTTGAAATATGAACTTAGAAATTCCTCTAAAACAGCACTGACTTAAGACTGTAGACTAACTATGTAAGTGTTGTTTTCGTGTGTTCAGCAAGAGGGAGAAACTGCTGAATAGGTTAATTTAGTTTTAGGTAGAAACAACATGGTAAAATGGCCATAGGAGGGGCTGGCCCGGTGGCGCATTGCTACAGTGCGCCACTTGGGAGTGCGGTGGCGCTCCCGCCAAGGGTTCGGATCCCACATACAGACCGGTTCCCGCTCACTGGCTGAGCGAGGTGCGGGTGCAACACCTACGGTTGCCATCCCGTTGCCGGTCACGAAAAAAAAGACAAAAAGGAAAAAAAAAATATGGCCATAGGATATGGCATAAAGAAGGTCACTTGAGACAGATTTGGCAAAGTGACATGGAAAGAGACCAGAATATAGGATATTACAGATAAATTAGCTGAGGAGAAAAGATGGCAGTGAATGTGTAAGCGAAAGCAATAATGGGATGATAGATGGTGAATCAAATACAGTAAGAAGGGAGAGGAAGAGTTCTCCATGTTTAAAGGCAGAAGAAAAGGAAGTCACTAAAGTGGAAAAAATTAAATTTGGTAGAGAGTGAGGAAAACATAAGAACCATACTGCTCGGAAATTTAAGTGTCTTCCCTAGTTTTAAATAATAATTTGAAATCCAAATAATATGTTTACATAATTGCATCATATGACCTTACAGAAACTATGTAAGTATGAATGAAGAGAGACAGGTGGTTCTATTCCTGTTTCACAGATAAGGAAACAGGAGTTTATTTCCTAGGGTCATGCAGCAGGTAAATAACATGAGGGAGAACAGAAGGGTTCTGACTCCTACTTTTTCTACCTTCCTCTCTACCCTGTTGACAGTGAGGTGTTAATCTTTAAACAGGAGGAGGTCAAAATCTGCCATGAGAAGGGAAGCATTTAAGGCCATAATCCAAAAGTAATCTCTTTTCCAACCCACTCATTTAAAGGATTACCACATTCTTAGTGATTTCAGTACACCAGGAGCCCAGGTGGCATTCATTTATTTAGATTATCGTACATACACATTCTGACAAGTGTTGGAGATATAATGGTGAACAAACTTTGCCATAGTCTCAGCTGTCATGAAGCTCATTTTCTAATGGAAAGATAGGCTTTTTAATTAGCAAAAAGAAGTATTTCAGCACAAACTCAAGTATGAAAGCAAGGTACTCAGTGCTATGAAAGAATTTTAAATGTACCTCATTGAGCCGACAAGGCCAAGAGGTGCCTGCTTACCGCAGAAGATGATAATTGATCTAAACTCTAAAGGAGAAATAGGAAGGAAATATCTGAGAGGTAGTGGGGAAGGGAGCCTTCTAGAAAGACTATTTTATATGACGAAAGAATCAGTATGACCAGGCAATTTTAGTTTGCTAATGTTTATGTGCCCTGAATTATAACCAATACAGTAGAATTTTCTCTCTTCATTTTAAATAGTTAGGTAATGTAATGAAACCATACCATTCTGATTCAACATTTTTCTCAAGTAATGACTTTCAAAAACAAAATCACAACAAATTTACTTAAATGATCTAATTGGCTTTTATTTGTGATTTGTGAATCAGGCAGCATTTTATCTAAAAATAGAGAGGTGCTACGTGGGACATAGCAGAACAGCTTGTTCTTGGAAGGTAGGAACAAATAAACACAATTATTAAAAAAGCAGATTGGTTAACATCAGATTACTTCAGGTTGCTTTTCCTGTCAGGGTTAAAGCAGAGAACTCCCTTATTATGCCAGCTCAGGTTGACGGGTACCTTTCCAATTGGTTACTGTCAATCTCCTGTTTTCAGGAAAAACTAGTCTATCTGGGGACTTTTCTGCTTCCTTAAGTTTCAGTATGATTGTGTGGCACATACCATGAGTGACTACGTTTTGGTTTGGTGTGTTGGGGCATAATGCAGGAGCTTGGTCCAAAACAAAGACCTCCTAAAAATTTTATTTAATACGAATTAAAAAAACAGAATAAAATAATTGCTGTAAAATATTAATTTCTGATAGAATATGTATGTGTGTATATGTGATGCATATGTATTTTTGCAAGTCTCAAACTGTGTTTTGCACATGACAAGCAGTGATTAAATAATGATTAGTTAAATCTTTGAACATATGTTTATTGAAAATCTAGCAAGTGTATTATGTGCCAGTATGTTACTGGATGGTGTGAATAGCTTCTTATCCTCTAATATGTGCCTAACGAATGGCCAGGATATGTTTAAATGGAATTCTTCTAGCCTTGAAAAAGCCATAAGTGTTTGACATACTTACATTCTCTAAATTTCTTCTCTCTCTCTCTTTTTTTTTTTTTTTTTTTTTTTTTTTTTGCCTTAGCCTCAGGTAGGGCAGGACACAACCACTCTTTCAGTGCTGCAGCAACAGAGAGGTTATATATCTATGCTGTCCAGTATGGTAGTCAGCCACATATGGCTACTGAGCACTTGGAATGTGGCTAGTGCAACTGAGAATTAAATTTTTTTATTTCATTAAATTTTAACTTAAATAGCTAAATGTACCTAGCAGCAACTGCACTGTGCCATTTCCGAGGAATTCAGGAAAAGACTTTTGAGTTCTCACTGCAATACTTTTGATACATTTGACATGAACTTGATATTTCTTGCATCTTGTGGCCCAAATATAATTGAAAGAGATGTTTTCTTGGTATAAGGGAAAACTTATCTTGAGGAAAAAATGTAGGTGTGAACAAAAGCTCATTTCTCAACTCACTTGGGGAATAAAAGCTGAATGTGTTTATATAAAAAAACTGCCAAAACGTGTAGATAGAATTGCATAGAAAGTGATTTTTTTCAAGAACCCAAAAGAGTTAAAGTGATTTTTCTTTTATGTTTACCATTTGAGTAACAGCCACTCACTCACAAAAAGACAAAAAACATAAAAAGTAAAGGAAATAAAATTACTTGTATAATAAACATTCAGGAAAATCTAGTGGTCATTTGAAGAATAGAAATGGAAGATTAATCTGTGGTCAGCCAACTCATGTCTCTCCATTTTATACAATATTTAGAGTTTCTATGAGACATCCTTTCTAAAATATTTATATAGGAACATGAATGCATGCAATTAAATGTATTCATTCAAAAGATAGAAAAAAGGGTGTATAAAATGGAAAGTATATTTATCTTCCACGTTTATGTCATAGCCACCTAGTAACACTGCTTAGTGATAATTGCTATTATCTCTTTTTTTTTGTTGTGCAAAATTTCAGGGATATTTTATTTAGTCTTTCAACATATTTACTGAGTGCCTATTATATGCCAGGCAATGTTCTAAGCACTAGTTTATTGCAGTGGAAATAAAAAACAAAACAAAAAAATGTAAAGAAATTACATCTGAAGGGAAGGAAAGAGGCAATAAGCACAATTAGTAAAATATGTGATATGTTAAATAGTGATAAGTGCTACAGATTTTATAAAAAGATTTTAATAGAGGTGATGATGTTAACAGAGGAAAAGTAAAAGGGAGTGCTTCACTAGGGAAGGAGTTTACATTTTAAAAATGATGGTCAGAGAAGAACTTTCAGAGTTTTATTTTCAGTAAAGACTTGAAGAAAAAAGGGAGCAAGATCTTATCAGGCAGAAAATTCCATATTCAAAGGCCTTATGGTAAGAGCATGTCTAGCATCTTCCAGAAATACATTTTTGCTATGTGGTTATAGCAGGGCACTTGTAAGGAGAAAGCTCTCTATATTAAGTAATTAATACCACCAACTTATTGATTAACTAATCATAATTATGGTATTCTATGGGTGGTGTATGTTTTCTTTCCCCCACGCCCCAAACCACCAA
This sequence comes from Galeopterus variegatus, assembly GCF_000696425.1. NCBI lineage: Eukaryota > Metazoa > Chordata > Mammalia > Dermoptera > Cynocephalidae > Galeopterus > Galeopterus variegatus. The sequence continues at coordinate 900,873 of NW_007726605.1, forward strand.
ATGCTTTATGAGTCTCTAGGTTAGGAATACATCTTCTATCTCTTTAGCACACATCAACTCTTTTAACTACAGATAGATTTCAATTTAAAATAATTACACACTAAGGTACGATTATTTCTCTTACTGAATATATTATGCAGTACTTTCAGAAATAGCCAAACTTCAATGCTCCTTTCGAAGGCCAATTTTATTTTGAAATACAAGAATCTGCCCCTTAGTTGGGGATATAAGACAGATTATTTCATGCTGAATATAGTTCCATAAAGAATTGTTAAAATGTTTCTGAAGAGATGCCTTCTGGGGAAAAAAAAAAAAGAATTGTTAAAATGTTGATTTACTTGTTTATAATGACATTATTGTCTGCTATTATTTAACAGCAAAAAATAAAAGGCTTATGGAAGAGAACATTACACTTTGGTATTTGATATATTAAGAACATTACACATTGGTATTTGGTATATTAATTTGGAACATTACACTTTATAATTTGGTATATTAATGAGGACATCAAAGTCTATAGAGAGGTAAAATGTTTTGCCCAAATTCGCAGGGATGACGATAGCTACAGCTAGCATTATCATGCACTTAACATGTGATAGCCATGGTGCTAAATACAGGCACTATGTAATTTTAATCCTCCCGACAACTCTGTGAGGTAGCCATTATTACCATTTCTTTTTTACTGATGAGGAAACATGATAATAAAGGCACACAGCTGGTGAGTGGTTAAGTTGGAATTCTATCTAGATCTTTGTATCTCATAAAGAACCCACATTGATAGCTTTTCTGCTACTCTGCTAGAGAGAGAGAGAGATACAGGCCAGGAAAGCCCTACAGGAAACATGAGAGGCAGGGAATCATTCTGGAAAAAAAAACAGGTTTTCACTTTGGTCACTGATTGAATGTCAGCTCTACCTAATCGCTGAATATTTGAGGGCATGCTACATAACTGAATCTGTTTCCTCTTTTGAAAATTGAGGAACCCAATTACAGCTACATATTTGCTTAATCAGGACCTTGACTTTTATCCATCATGAGTGAAAGTTAGAAGCCATTAAGCCTCTTAATTTGTGAGTATATTCTTATAGAGTAAATTTTAAAAAGCTAACAGTTGAAATAAAAACCATTATACGCTAAAAAGAACATAACTCCTTGTATTAAAAAAATAGAACTCACAATATTAAATGACATTTTAGTACAATTTCAATAGAATACTAAACGTATCCTCTTCTTTAAAGGTTAAAATAGTGTGTTGAAAATAATAAGTTGCTCATTAATTCACCGCATATTATCTGCTTGCCCCTTATTTCTTTCTACATACACTTGAAATCCTAATTGTGTTCAATGAAGAAAGCCTATGTTCTCATCATGGATCATTATGTGTTTACATTGTAGACAGAATTTAAAAAGTAACTGTTTTGTTTGTACATGCAGAGCTGTAAGTTTCAAGTTAGGTCCCTAATAGTCATTTAATATTTTTACTAGACGTAATTTGACATTTTTTTCAAACTTAAATTTATTTTCTAGGGGCTTGGAATAGGCTATTAATCTGAAGTCATAACTGATTTTATTGTGATTACCTAAAAGCTAAGTTTCAGTTACCTTGATTGCTATGTTTTTGCCAAACACCATTTTTTTAACTTGTTCTTTTGTATATAAAAACGGTATGATTTATCCACTGTGGGTAGGAATTTTTTTCAAGTTATTTTTACATTATTAGTAATGAGTTTACAATAAGCATCCAGCTTCCCACACTGAACCCCACGGTGATCTATTGAATGCATTTATCGGATCACCAGCTGAAATTACAGGGTGTAATCTGTGGCTAAGGATCATATTTCTCTGTGTAAATTTAATTTACCCTTATGGGGATCAAAAGCTCATTAACACCCCATTCTTTCCAATCGAGCTAAAAGCTTGAAGCAATTAGTATTTGAAAAATACTTTTGTTCATTAATTTTTTTTTTTAGTATGTAATCTATGTTGATTCCAATTCAGGCATTGATATGATGTGTTTTAAAATTAGAAACACATGGATTATACCTTTGTATTTCTTGTTGTTTTGAATTATTATTTCCTAATAAGTATTTATACAGCAACTTCAACAACAAAAGTGGTGTTTCGGTGCTCATTTCATCCTACTTTCCAAAGGAAGTGACTAATAACTTTCAAGAGATCTAGATTATTCTTGCACAGAAGCAGCAGTGAGAAAATATTTTATTCCTTAACACGAGAGAGTTGCCACTTTTCAACAGGGAAGACATTGTGTACTAGCGGCTTTAGCCTTAAGGCTGTTGATTAGTTAGGCGGATGTGTTAGAAATAGAACTCCTGGCAATGTTTAACATGACTAGGGAATAAATAAACACAGTTTTATAATATGCGTCATCTAAGACATTATGCTATTCTTATCAATTATTATATGCAAATAAAATGCAAGCCTGTGTGATTATACTGTTTCTTTTATAGCCAATCATTATTCATAAGGAAAATACTCAGGAACAGAAAGAGATGATAAATGTTGGTGAAGCACAAGCAAAGTTTTTTGTTCACTCTAAATCACTGACATAATTTGAAAGTATGATATATTACTAACTCTCTTTATTATAATAGCATGTTGACAAATTATATTGTGAATGGATAATATGTAATACTACAAACCACAGATTAGGAACAATTTTGTGCAATAAGTTGGAATCTTTCTTCCATTAATATCCCTCCATGGCAGTATATCTAGTGCTTAAAGGGGCATATGAACTCTTTCAGCTCATTAATGCAACTTTGAGGACTTTAGAGTGAGAGTGAAAAATACAGTAAATAAAACTGCAGTGGATCTAAAAAGAAATACCGCTAGAAATACCTTGGTACATGTAAAACCTTTAACACTAGTAAAAAATAGTTCTGAGAAAGAAATTAACTTGTAATTAGGTCTACTCAAAAGTAAAAATTTTCGGCTGCTTTTGATTTTCCTTTCTTTTTATGGTAGAAAATTGTAAAACATACATATGAAATTTTGCCATCAGTTATTTACTCCTTTGAATTAAGATTTTTTTCTTGTGGTATTTTTTGAAATATAATATTACTGGGAGAGACAGTATATTAAATCACCTAGCTGTGACTTATCTTCTTTTAATTCAGAAGTTCTTATCTGGGTTCTACAGACCTCTACAGGGTCCATGAAATTCTAGAAATCAATTCATATTTTTATTTATTGTATGCAGCAAAATCTTACTACATCTTACTATATTGTTGTTCTTTGGGTCATCCATTGTGCTCATCATTAGAGTTGCAAAGATAAAAAAGATGCAAGAAACCCAGAGCATAGCAGGAGATAGAAACCAGCAAATCATAATACAGAGGTACATATAAATTTCAAAGGTATGATTTTGAAAGGAGTGCCTAGGTCTCTAATACAGAGAAGGGCATAAAAAGTCTCATGGAAAAGATAATCCCTCAGTTTAGTTTTGAAGTTTGAGTAGGATTTTGAAAAGGCTGGTAAGACTAAAGGGTATACATGTTTTTTATAGTCATATATTATGTGTATGTGGAAAGTTACATTGGGGGCTGGAGCATTGTTGTAGGCTGAATAATGGTCCTTCCAAAATACCCAAGTTCTAATCCCTGGAACCTATGAATTTTACCTTTACAGAAAAAGAGATTATGCAGATGTGAGTAAAGATTTGGAGATGAGGGAAATTAACCTGGATTATCTATGTGGGACTTAATTGTTATCACAACTGTCTTGATAAGAGGGAGGAAGAGGGAAATTTGACTACAGAAGAGGAGAAGGGAATGTGCTGATGGAAGGAGCGATTGGTGGATATGCTTTGACAATGGAGAAGGAGCACAAGCCTAGGAATACAGCAGCCACTAGAAGCTGAAAAAGGCCAGATAATAGGTTCTCTTCTCAAAGCCTCCATCCAGGAGTCAGCCCTGTTAATACCTTGACTTTAAGCCCAGTGTATCTGATTTCAGATTTCTGACCTCCCGAACTGTAAGATAATGAATTTTTGCTGTTTTATACTCAGCCTGTGGTAATTTATTACAGCAGCAATAAGAAACTAATACAAGCATGAATGGTACCCTGAAATCCTTCATTGGAATAGCAAACCCTTGACATTAGTCCTGTAAGGTTATCTTAAACTCACTCATTAAGATTATAAATTTGATTGATGTTACCATTCAGATGCTCACCTCATATATATTGTAATCTATATGCATTAAAGTAATCTCTCTGTTTCTTGTCCAATCTACAAACTAACTCAGAGTTTAAAATGCTAATCTCCATGCTCTAGGAAAGATTACATGAACCAGGATGCTTCCTTTGGAAAATTACTGAACTCATGCATAATAATGTAACTGTTTATTTATAAGATCTTAATGCATCAAATGCTTAGACTTGAATTTCAAAAATATAACTTTGGGATCAGGCTATTGAGAAATGGTAGGAGAAACAGGAAGATACTGGACAACAAATAGGAAAGGTTTATCCTATATGACAACAATAGAGATAAAGATATATTCCAAAGATATTTTGCATCCAGAATCAGCCATCTCTGACAGAGTCAGAGATAACTCTGAAATTTATAGCTTGGTCAATTGGGGCCTATAGTAACTCATCTAGTAAATGTGAGTGTTGGAACAGGTGTATAGTTTTGAATATATTTAGTTTTAGATTCCTCTCAAATGTTTGTGTGGAGATTGATGTTTAAAAATAAAAATGGAATACAATAGAGATACTGATGTGCCATTATGGATTTGGGAGATAAAGGAAGCCACTACCTTGGTGGTCTTTGGTAAAAAAAGAATTTCAATTTCAGAATCCTAGGAAACACAAACACTGAAAACTCTGAGTATAGAAGAAGATATAATAAGAGAGATTGAAAAAAATTTGAAAGAGAAGAGCAAAAGGAAATGGTGATATTAAATCCAAAGGAAGAGTTCCATAGAGATCTGTCCACTCTTGCAAAAGCTCAGCAATTGCAGAGCAGTGTTGGCATTTTAGATGATGCCAGAATTTATAAATCTGTAGATTTTTTCCCCAAGATTTGAGTTGAGATAAAAAAAATTGAGTGTAATGGGAATATGTTGAAAGGATATGAAGTTGCAGGAATCTGTAAAATGCTTCATACGCCTGCCCTTCTCACATTAGGGTATTTAGACCATTTAAATTTATTATGAATTTTATAGTTTTTATAATCATATCACAGTATGTTTAAATCTGCATTTTAATTATCATGAAGCTTAAAAATAACTGTATTAATTAACTCTTTATGATTCAAAACTATCTCAGCCATTTGGGCTCATAGCTTTTATTCAGATTGGTGGAATCTTCCCTCAACAATTTGCAAATGAGATACTATTTATGGCTTCTAGTTAGAGGCTAGGGATTTTTACTCTGTGACAAATGAAATTAGAAGAGTTGCAGTAGAAACAAGAATACCAGTTTATCTGTGAAATATGAAGTTTTCAATGCAATCATGAAGAAAAGGACCTTAGGAAGGAAATGTTAACTTTTGGGTTCCCTTTTAACTTTGGTCACTGTCACTGTGGTCATCACTCCTGTATAGTAAGATTATTAATCTCCATTTTGATAAAAATACATAGACAGACTCAAATTTATATGAATCCAGAGGCATTCTAAAATTCATATTTTCCCACTTCATGTTTCATAGATAAAAAGATTCTTTGTTTTGATAAAAAGCTACAAAAACACCTGTTTTCCCTCAGTTTTATTTACATATAAAGTTTAATTTCAATGAACTCTGCTTTTGATCTAAAGATAGTCTTTCTTATTAACCACAAGTCACTTTTACTTGAGCTGTTATAAAATATTAAATCAATTTTAATTAATGTCCCCAGGGGTATTAGACTAGGATATTTCTTTTCACATTTTAAACATATTTATCACACCAAGCTTCATATATTCATGTGTAATAGATTTGAATATTGTTTCCAATATTGAGTTGAGGAGCTCCGAACAACCAAGCAATTCCCAACACCTTTTCCCCTTCTCACCAATGATTTGGGTGGCAGCAACCTTGGGCACAGCTAGGAATATGTGGTGATTCTCTTGGAGATTTTACTAATTTTTCCATCAAGCCCCTTTTGATGCCCAAACTACTCATTATATGACTCCTTTCCTAATATATTCAAATATATACTTTCTTGATTTAGAAAGCATTAATGGATTCCAAAAGAGTAGGTGGTAAATGAAAAGCACCTCTTTTTGGCTTCTGTGAAAGTTTTATAGAGATTTTTGGCTTCCTTACCTGACTTACTTTCTGATAAGATGATGCACTCAGAATGCTGATAGGTCCTTGCCTATGATGAAAAGATTGGCCACTGGTTTGTTGTAAAGGCTGCTCTCACCTGGTGTTACAGATTCTTTTCCTATATGAGGTCATTTGGAAAATAATATAACACAGTGACTAACACCTTAAGCTTTGATATCAAACAGATCATTTCAAATCCAGTATTTGCCACTACCTAACTTATGTAACTTAAGGGCAAAAACTTATATTTTGTGAACATCGGTTTTATCATTCCTGGATGGGGAAAAGAGAAGTTATGTGTAAGTAGTTTTGAGGTTTATGTAATATAGTGGAAATAAAGTGTTAACACTATTTCTTGGTCACAGCAGGCATTTAATAAGTCATATCTGTTAAAATTGTTACACAATCATATGAGTATCACATATGTTAATATGTAAGAAAAATTATAATTACTTCTGATTTATGGAAATGTAACCCTGACAATTTGATTATGGAGAAAGCCTCCTATATTTCTTACTGTGGTTTTTTTTTAACTTTTGAAGCTCAACACATAGCATATCTGAGGACAAAAACATAGTAAAGACTATTATTATTAAGTTTTCTATTTTGGTTCTACTTTCATAGCACATAATATAGTATTTTGTATATCATTTTATTTTAATGTCAACTTGAGAAATGGTTATAGCAGTTAAAAAAAAAGAATAGGAAAGGCAAGTAGGAAATGTGCTGACATCTTTTGGTTCATATTATCTGTTCAGGTCTACAGATAACTGATTACTTTCTGTGTGTCAGAAAAGCAGTAGGCACTGATATCACAGTCAATGTTTCCATAAAGTTAACATTGCAGATGACTACTTAAAATTAAAATCCTTTAATGATCAGTTACGAAGGAAATTGACAAACTGTGCTGTGAATAAGGAAGAGGATATTATTGGACACTTAAAATGATCTATGTATGTATGTATGTATGTATGTATGTATGTATGTATGTATGTATGTATGTATGTATGTATGTATGTATGTATGTATGTATGTATGTATGTATGTATGTATGTATGTATGTATGTATGTATGTATGTATGTATGTATGTATGTATGTATGTATGTATGTATGTATGTATGTATGTATGTATGTATGTATGTATGTATGTATGTATGTATGTATGTATGTATGTATGTATGTATGTATGTATGTATGTATGTATGTATGTATGTATGTATGTATGTATGTATGTATGTATGTATGTATGTATGTATGTATGTATGTATGTATGTATGTATGTATGTATGTATGTATGTATGTATGTATGTATGTATGTATGTATGTATGTATGTATGTATGTATCTATCTATCTATCTATCTATCTATCTATCTATCTATATATCTCAATTAAATTGCTTGTTAAAAACTGTTGAACAATTTTTAACCAGTTTTAGATGAGGTCACAGAAAATAATAAAAGTTAATGAACTTGTTCAAAATTGGATACATAAATGAGTAGTATAGCTGAAATTCCTTCAAGTGTAATATTTCAAATTGCATGTATTAAAATTACCATAACACAGCTTAAAATATAAATTGATCTTTATTAGTTCCATATGCTGAAAATACTTGTAATCAGTTCATAACTGTTAGAAAATAGAATTGAATAGTTGATTATTAGAAATATAAGACTTTTGTGGGGAAAGATAAAAAAATTTCAAATCTCTTTTTTGTTGTTGTTCCTTTTGTGACTTATTGTAAAGGAATTAAAACCACAGGGTTTCAAGATCTTTATCAAATTTCCAAATGAAGTCTTAAGTATCAAGAAACACTAAGGCCTTAGAAATTGTAAAGTACGGGCCGGCCCGGTGGCGCACTGCTACAGTGCACCGCTTGGGAAGCGCAGCGGCGTTCCCACCAAGGGTTTGGATCCCACATACAGACCGGCCGCTCACTGGCTGAGCGAGGTGCAGGGGCAACACCGAGAGTTGCGATTCCATTGCCGGTCCCGGTCCGGTACGGGCATGACACTGAGGGTTGCGATCCGTTGCTGGTCACAAAAAAAGAGACAAAAAGGAAAAAAAAGAAGAAATTGTAAAGTACATTATTAAATACAAATGCATCATAATTCTGAGTCTAACAAAATTATGTTCCCAATTTTGAAAATTCCAAGCAAATAATGAATTTTTCTAGGCAATAAATAGTCTATTTAGCAGTTTATGTTTTGAGAAACAAACATCTAATTTCAATACTGCCACTTACTCCAACTTGATCTTAGAAATACTTGTCCCTGCCGCCCCTGTTTCCTTGATAAAACAGCAATAGTAATGTCCTAGTTCACATAGAGAGTAAATTAGTAAAATATAGCAAAAAATTATTCTGAATGTTAAGATTATAAAAATTCAAATTTGGGGCACTACTATAGTCTAAATTTGCTGGATTTTAGGTTTCATGAAACTTTTTAAAATTTAAAACATTTGTGGATAATGTAAAGTATTTCACTGAAGCAGTAATGTCATTTCAATATTCAATGTTGGTATTAAAGACAGCATTGTATAACTGAAGTTTCTTGCTCAGTAAGGAGATGGGCATCTTTATTTTTGGTACTTTTTAAAAAAGCACTACTCACAAGTTGATTTTTTTTTTTTTTTTTTTAAGGCTAAAGAAAAAAAATCCTAATGGAAAATCTCAACTTCTTGGCCTGAAACCATGTAACACTGTTTTTCAGATGGGAAAAGAGGAAGAGCAAAAAATGTGATGAACCCTTAATACTATAAGCTCCTCTAACTGAGATGTGGTGGTAATTGCTTTTTATTTTTTTGTAACATCTCCTGGAAATGGTAATGCTTTCAAGTGAGGATCAAAGAGAATGACCTACATAAGAAATAGATTGCAACATGTAGTTACATTTTTTATCCCTTGTAATATGCTTTTGCATCTATACTTCTAATAAGAAACATAGCATAATGATCATCATTTTTTAAAATGAGTTGTCACTAAGGTCAGATGGGATACTTGGAAACTGTATTAAAGAAAAAGATGATTTGGACCAAAGTGTTAATGCCAACAGATGGATCAGTCTTCACATAAAATCCTTATACATTGAAAGGAAATAAGACCAAAGATTCAGAACTACACACACATAACACATGCACATGCACACACATAGAAATATTATCTATTTCTAATGTTATCTATCCATACGTGTAAGTGTATCATCAGAAATAGACAATTTATCTATATATATATTTTTTACCCAAAATTATTCATCAAAAACAAAGGGTTTAATATAAGGAGAAGTAGTAAAATGACACTTCTTAAGATTTACAAACACATTTAATTCACAATTTTTTTGTTTTTGTTTTTCCGGCCCTAAATTTAGCCAATCTGGAGGTATACTTCAACCACATATTTATATGTTAACCACATATTTTCCTCAGAATTTTTCATGAGGAAGGATATCTTTCGCTAACCCATCACAAAGCTAAAGTTATGTCATTAGTGTTCTGGTCTCTGATGTTGTGCAAATTTTCCTAGAGAATTGTTAAGATGTTATTAGCTCAACTAATGCATCAGATATTTTCAATGATGAAACTTGACTGAAGAGAGAAAAATTTTATGGAAAGTCTCATTGCCTGGGAATTGGTAGAAAAGGAATACAGTGGTATCAGAAAAAAGGCAAATGAACTTAATTTACAAATTTTCCTAAGGGCTGTTCTCTTCCAATCCTCCTTCCGCCAATAAATTTTAAAAATAACTGATTTTATAATGTTAGTTCAAAAAAGATGGTGGTCATTCTCTGATATTTTTTGTAAATATCCTTCATAGCAGAAGAAAGTGAAAGAAAAACTATTCGGTAATGGCCCAGGTAGGGTGAGTACATTAAAAACAGTCACGCTTGTTTTGACTGAAAATGAATCCTGTCTTTTAAAGATATCTGAAGTAACATTCTATGGTTACAGCATTACCCTTCCTTCAAAAGGTAAAATTAGTTTCTTCATACAGTCTAGATGTAGCTTTCTAGATTCATTTCAGGGAACCAAAATGAACTGATGGGCGTCTGCCAATATGCACTTAATTTTGGGACAAGTGTAGGGGCTGTAAGGATCTAGAATGAAATAGAAATGGATTAGTCAATATGCTTGCAATTACTCAATGAATTTATTTGCTTCAAAGGGAGTTTGATATATAATTTCTTTAATATCTGCTTACTGAATCTTATTTGTCCTGTAATCGTAATAAAATTTGATATTTATTTCTATTTAAAGTAACATTCCTTCCAAGATATTCTTTGAACAACAGACAACTTAAACAATATAATTAAATTTTATCTGATAGGAGAAGTGTTCAAATAAAACATTTTGTATATGAAGTGTTGAAACAAAACTACTTGCAATTGGAACTAGTCTTATATTTTTGATCATCTTACAGAACAGAACATCTTGAATTGAAGCCCTTCAGCATCTATTAAAACATCTTCCTAATTTTCCACTACTCCAAAATCTGTTCAGGCTTGCACCTTAGTGAAAGTGGTATTTTTAGAAATGAATCCAGGCTAAATGTAGGAGATGATAAAAACATACTTTGTCCAAACTCAAAATGTTCAAGCAAATGTGCAAATGTACTTCACACTTACAAAAATTATCTGTTAAAGCACCTGAAAAATGCTTCATTCAGAGAATACATAGTGCAAAAGTTCCTGGATTTATTTAACTTAAAAAAGAAAAAAAAGAAAAAGAAAAAAAATGACATTACCAAAACTGAAATAAAATACAAGAAAGAAATAATAAACATGAATTGAGTAAATTAATTATAAAATGTTTTAATATTTATAAACTCTATATTATGAACACTCTAAAGAATTTCTACATGTAATCTACATTAATTATAACACTAGGAGAAATTTTCATTAGTAAAACATGTCAAATATAAATAAAAAGTAGTGATAGAACTTCTAAGTATGCCTTTGTACCCATAAGATGCTTCTTTTTATTTCGGAGGATTTTTTTATCTGAAGGGTCTTTAGTTTATATATGAAACAATGAAATTTTTAAATTGAGATAAAGGTATAGATTGTTCTGTTTTGATTTTCGATGCTTTATGCTTTCATTTAGCAGACAGTGGGAACATTTTTCATGTACTGTGTTTGTCAAGAAAAAGCACAATATTCTTTATGCAGATACTAAAATCTTAGTTTAGGATCTAGAAATCTGCAACTTCATGAGAAAAAGTAGAACAAGAAATATCTGTCAAGTTAAATAACTCTATTCAGAAAAGACTATAGAGATGAAGAAATTTCTTTTGAGAATTAGGTTAAAGATTTTGAGAAAGATCATGTGTTTGATGATTCGTATCTATTCCTTTCCTTAAGGAGATAACTCTGGGAAGAAGGAATTTCAGTATCTTTTTCTTAACACAGTAGGTATTTCACACGCATAGAAATGAAGATCATGTGTTCTCACAAAGTAGAAAGTGTATTTGCTTTTTGGATTGTGTATCTAGATCCTATAGCAGAACATCGGGGCTCATAGATGTTGTGAAGTTAACCTCTTCATTTAACAGAGAGAAAACTGAGTCTCAGAGAGCTATAGTGCATCCAAGATGACTCTGATTTGAACAGGTTACAATCCACAAACTTAGGATGCACTGTAGGAAATTAAGAGTTAAATTTACCATTTAAAAATATTCTGTACACAATGTCTGTTGCTCCTCTGGAAACTCTAACAGTGATCCTAAGCATTTAACATGGTTTTAGTACTACATCTCATCCCTCCTTCCTCATCTGTCCATCTAGACAATTGTCATAATTGAAATGGTTGTGAATGATGAATGATATCATATACTTAATAAGATATTCTAAATGATGAGCTATAAAAGGCTGCAGTTTATTACGTGGCCAACGGAAACCTGGTGCATACTATTATAGTCTCATAATACAAAATGTGCTTTTGATTGTTATTTGATGTAACACAAGAGTTCAAGAATAAAAATCTATTTATCTATTATTTATCCTGCAGTTTTTGGCTTATAAAAATCCCTAAAATAAGAGATTTGCTTTTTATAAGGCCGACATGACTGTGTGTGGTGCTAGTAATTTGGAATATTCAAGTTATCATTTTCAGCACATACATCAGCAATCTCTTTAGCAGTAAGACTTCATAGTTTTCTTTTAAAAATATCACGTGTCCAAATATATTTACCTTAGGCAAATGATGTACATTTTATTTTGTAATCTTTATTTATTTGAGTTTGGTCTGTTATTTATTTTCTTTACTTTAGAAATCCCTGGATCTAAATGAAAGAAAACCACTTATAACATTTTTAATATTCTCTTCATTTAACTCTATGTTCAAAATCTGAAAATCTGCACCTGTCATCAATTAGGCCAAGCTATAGTTACTGGAAACTTACTCATCGACACCACAGAATAGTTGAGTAAAGGGAAAGCCCTGGGTATCCTGCTCAGCTGCTCCTCAGTCAGTCAAGGGCCTTGTAACTCAAGGGTCTGCTGGAGAACAGTTGAGCATCCATGCTGATTGGTAGAAATGGTGCAATAAGGCTCACATTGTTACCCAGAATATGATAATATAGTACATTTTGTAAAACTACATGTATATTCAGTAGCACATTATATATGCATATATAATTATTTTTATTATTTAAAAAAATATGCTTGAGAACACTATATTGTGACTTCAAAAGAAAAATATCTATTCCTTTCTTTATATGTGTCCCACTGTGCAAATTACTAATCATTTAATGTTTATATTAATCTAATGGAGTTCACAAAGCAATTTATATACATACATTTAACTTTTGTGCCATGATCATCAAAGCAAAAGGCACTTTAATCTGTATTATGTAGATAGGAGACAAAGTCACTAGGATATTACATTTTGGATCCATCACTATACATAATGGTAGGACCCCATTGAAAATATAACAAGGCTTTGGTGTCTGTTCTTTCTTTTGATTTCTAAGTTAAACAACTATAATATAAAATAATAATAAGATGAAAAATACCATATTAATTTATTCTCCCTGAAAGGTTACATGTTCTAGACAATCATTTGTAATTTTTTTTTAAGTAGGTAACAATGCCAATCTAAAAGGTAAAAATTCTAAATGTTTCTATTTCTTTTTCCTCATTGTTTAAAAGAAGGTATCAACATAATACAGCCAGCAAGTTTTCTTTCTTTTTCTTGTTGGCTCTGCTGAACTTTTTAGATCATCTTTTTATGATTTAATCCTGGTTTATTTTTTATTATTTTTTAAAAATAGGTATCTATTTTATCAAAAAATATTTCTTTAAATTTCTTTTGAAATATTCTTTTTATAGACCAGTCACAGGGAAGTGTGTGTGTGTGTATACAAACACACACATATCCATTTTTAGTAGAAATAGAAAGTATAATAAAGATCATCTTGATCTTCCTGATTTGATATAAAAAGAAAGTAAACCTCGTTAAGATTAAATTAGTTGTACAGGTTTTTGAAGCACTGTTAGACATATGAGAACTCCAGTTTCCAAATGTCCCCTTTCCTAGCAAGTGATTGTGAAGATCCAAATGTGCATAATTGAAATAGCTGTCAGTCAACCACAGTGAATGGTATTATGCAAAACTTTAAACACCCTCCTGACTGTTAGAAAATGATCAGTGTACCTGGCTATCCATTGAATTATTCTGATAAGTTTTTTAATGTAAGGTAGCATAAAAAATGATTTTTTTAAAAGAGTTTATCATTAAGCATCTAATACTGCAGCACATTATAAAATGCATCCAAGTACTAACCCCCCCATCCATTCGTCTAAGCTTCTGTGGGCACTTAACTCAGAGTTGTAGAGATCTTGGCTAATAGCCTACTTGTATGTTCCGCTGATGTTCTATAGGTTACAGGAGTTCTGTGGGTAGTTCTCTAGAAATGTAATCTATGTCTGCCTTTTATCTGAATTATTATGTCTAGCAGCACTGTGCAGAAGTCTATAAAAGCAGTAAATAACTACTACACTTCTAAGATATATATGTCTCATGGGGTGTCCACAAGCTGAAATTTCTCCAGATTTTATTGACACAAAGTTTCCTCAACTGTTCAGGTCTGGCCTCTGAACTGTGGCTGTCTTGGCAGTCTAGAAATTATAATTTGGTAAACGAATCATGTACAAGATACGTTTAAAACAGCATTGAATTAAAACAGGATTAGTATTAGTGTAATGGCAATTGAGGGGAGTGTAGCTATAAAGATCCTTCAGATTTTTCTCTTCAACAACCTATTTTCAGAGATGGCAAGCCAACATGATAAGCTTGTCTTTAAACTAAAGCCTGGAGAGTTATTACAAGTGTCAGTCTGGAAATGACATTTATTAGCTTCCTCTGAAAATATCAGCCTGATCCCTTTAATGGTAAAATGTGCACAGACTTGATAGGTCTGAGAGGTTGTTTTTATAAAAATTAGCGTTGTGTGGATCTACTGTGCTGACAAAATTCTGAGATTTTAACAAGGTAAAAAAAAGGCAAGATTTCCGAGTTTGTTGCAAAATGACAATAAATGTATACACATATCAGAATATTGAAGAGTAATGGTATTAAATATTTTATAACTATTTAAAGTACACTGGTGTACTGGCAGGTTTGTATATATGTGTATTATATTTAATGTCAATAGACATAAATTAAACAGTATTAAAATGATTCAAAGGACAAATGATATATTTGTCAACAAGTCCCTGATATAAATCTTCTGTTAATCTAAAATTGGTGTGAACATACATATCTTTGGACAGAAGGAAAAAAAATATAGCCAGGGGATTTTAGAATAGAGTCTCATGGAACATTAGCTAAATATATTTAGAAAATTCTTTATATTGAATCGAAATTGTATCCTTAGTCATACCTTACTCCAGGAATAGCACAAAATGGCATTTATTGTTCCTCCATTGTTTTTTAATTACTAATTTTCAAGTTATACATCTACTAGTTCTTCCAGTAAAGGTGATGAAGAAGGGAAAAATTGAAATGTGCACTTACTTGAGATGTTACTTACCTGTCACAATGGACACCTGGTTTGGAATTCTGGGTTTACAACTCAGTAGAAAATGTCTAAACTTTTAAATGACCCTGTTAGCTTGGTAAACAGATCTTATTTAAAATTGCCACTCTGAGGGGCCGGCCCGTGGCTCACTTGGGAGAGCGTAGTGTTGATGACACCAAGTCAAGGGTTAAGATCCCCTTACCAGTCATCTTTAAAAATAAATAATAAAATAAAATAAAATAAAATTGCCACTCTGTTACACATTATCATTGTCCTTTCTCTTAAGCTATTTAACTGTAACCTCTCTTCCCTTATCTGTGAAATAGGGTTTATCATTATTATCATAGATATTATGTGAGAACAAATGAAACACTGAATGTAAATCTGTAGCAAAGAATCTTATAAAATATGACTCTAATATAACAATGAAATATCAATTTTATTCTAAAACAGTTGTATAAATTCCCATGAATACAGTTATGGATAAAATTCCATGAAAACTCTCCACTTCTGCTACTGGTTAATTCTACCATTTTTTTTTTTTTTTTTTTTTGAGAGAAGTTTTATATCTTTTAACTGAGGTCATATATAATCCAAATTGAAGTTACTTTCACTATTTAAAAGGTAACATTGTATTGAAGGGAACTGTATTTTGGTTTAAAGGAAAACTGTTTCTCTGCTCACAATACTTCTGACATCAAATGTTTGGGTTTTCAGCACCAAGCAATTCTTCACTTTTCTGTGGTCTTTTAACTGAGGTCATATATAATCCAAATTGAAGTTACTTTCACTATTTAAAAGGTAACATTGTATTGAAGGGAACTGTATTTTGGTTTAAAGGAAAACTGTTTCTCTGCTCACAATACTTCTGACATCAAATGTTTGGGTTTTCAGCACCAAGCAATTCTTCACTTTTCTGTGGACACTGACTAGGTGTCCTACAATTTAAATCAATTCTGACACTAACTATCCAGAGTTAGCACAAGACCCGACAGGTTATGGGCTTAGACCCACAAGACTGTCCCCAGACATCAATTGCCAGTACTGAGTCTCCAGGTCACCCACACCTTTGTGTGATAGCTGCATACAATTCGTAGCAAGACACCCCAAGAAGGCACTAGCACACAGAATCCCCCTTTTTTTATATCCAGCATTGCTGTTTCAAAGTGATTATTCCCTGGTAATTATTAGGAAAAAAATGTATTTGGGTAAAATGTATTTTAAACCTTCCTTTTTTTTAAGTGAATAAAAGCAAAGGAAAAAAGCTGGTGATTAAGAACATGCATAAAGACTGCAGGACAGTAATGTAATCTTTCTGTTTATACTCATGTTCTGAATCAGTAATTTTTTAACTCACAAAATGGATTTCATCAATGGCAATATTTCAAATCTCCCAGTTATGTTTACTCTTTGAAAGAATATTTTCTTAACCCATAAAACGAACCAGATCAGGAATTTTTCTGAGCTAAAAGTACTTTTATGAAGTAGCTCCCACTTTTGTGTGTTTGTGTGTAAAACAATAAATATTTATTATCTTAAGCTGCTAAATTTTGGCATAATTCATTACACAACAATAGATAAACAACAGACAAGCCTACCTCAGAATGTTTAATCTAAGGAACCAATAATTCCTCTCTACTATTTTAATTCCTTGAATTGGGTCTTAAGTTTCTTTTTTTCTCACTTTTTTTTAAACATAGAAAAAATTCTGGGAAAATATGGTGTGTAAATCAGAGATGTACAAATCTTTTTACTGTTTTAAAACAACAAAAAAATAAGTGCAAACAGTAAAAAGCAAACCTATTGCCTTCAGACATAAAAAGGAGTGCAGTCTGAGAGCAGAACTGTTGGCAAGTAATGAAAGATCCCTTATTCATTCCTCCAAAAATACTCTGGTGAATATATGAGATTCAAGATTCTAGTAATTACAAATAAGAAGACTAGGGGTAGATATAGCAAGCCAGAATAAAAATAGACAGCATGCTTGTCTAAGCCAGCGGGGTGGAGTGGGATGGGATTTGCTTTATAGAGGACATTGGACAATTCTGAAGATGTTTTTGATGGTCACAACTTGGGAGAAGGGGCGCTAGTAGCAACTAGTGAATACAGACCAGGGATGCCATTAAACATAGTACAATGCACCAGACAGCCTTCAACATTCAGGACAGGATACCATTCCACAGGAAAGAATTTTCTGCCCCAAATATCAATAATGCCAAGGTTGGGAAAACCTGTTTTAGGTTAAACTCTGTCTCCTACCAAGGAAAAATTATGACCAGGGAAAATTATTGTATTCAGAAAAATAAAGACTATTAAAATGCTTCCCTTCAATTTTTGTTTTGTTAATTTAGTCATTCACCAAATTAGATACTGAACTATGGGTCATTCACACATGGGATGTTCACAAATGGATCAGGTTATTTCAGAAATAGACATCAATTCTATTATGCATTTGACCAATTTCTGTACTGTTTGTCATGACATTACTGTTTCGGTGGGGGACTTTGCTTCTGTTTCAGGGGAAACTTTTCTAGGGAAGCCAGTTTATAAATCTATAGCCTCAGGGGTGGCTCTTTTGGGGATGGCAGTGTGACTACATCAATAAATTTCCTCCCAGGATAGTTTTGCCTCTAGGCTTTTCATGATGTTTTTATCTCCTGTAGGGTGGGGTGTGTACATTTTTAAGGATCTTATAGAAGGGTAACAGTTAGTGAGAATTTCCTTAATTCATTTTCTAATTTCTTATTAATGGTGGTCTTGGAAGGCCCAGCAAAATTTTTAATAGCTATAAGCAAGTAGTTGTCAATTCAGGTGAAGAAACTCCCATGTAGAGACAGATTTTTCCATAGGATTAAATGTGTTTTTCATAATAATTCTTTTGGCTGTAACATCGAAGAGCTGTGATTATTTCTGTGGGCAGCCCGTGTCACAATTGTTATAGAGACCACTCCCCTTGAGGGTTACGGAAAACTTGTAGTTGGTGTTGTGAAAGGTTAGGTTAGATAAGAATCCCAAGACGGTTGTAGTCCTTCATTTTTTAGACATGCCTTGGCCCAGGTAATATTATGTTGTCTACATTGACTTCCTTGTGTATATTGATAAGTGGCCAGGAAGAAGGCTCTTGGTGAGGTTCCCTTGATTTCTTTGCTAGTGTGGTTTCTCTCCACCTCAATAAATGAGGATTGTACTAGAGGGGGAGATAGATTATTATAATTAATATGAAAAAGGCCAATATTTCTTAGAGCATACATTGTTGGCAGCATTCACATTCATTGTCATCATCCCAGGGATTAGAAAGAATGATAGTTTTATCTCTGAAATCCCCTAGGGTTATTGATATTGCCTCTGAATTACAGAATTTTTAATTCAATTACACCAGTCATGAGCATCCTGGCTGCAATATTGGGTTTATACTATTGCTGGATATTCCTTAAATGAGATGCAATAGGTAGCAGCTCATTGCTCTATCTGTTTTATTGCACTAATTAATAATAATAATAGTGGGTTTTTTGAAGTAAATCTTGGTGCATACGGCTTAGAAGGCATTTGAGAATCACATGCCATATCTTAGCTGGAATAAATATTTCTGGTAGGAGTTCACATGGGAGGAGGAATGCTACCTTCAGAGCTGATGTCTGTGTTTATGATAGTAGGATTTACCAACCTGAATAGCCAACTGTGTGGTCCACGTTGCCCCCAACTGACCCATGTTGTGTGTTTCTGTATGTGTGCATGTAGTATGTTGTTTTAGACATACATCATCAAAACTAGGATGTAAATTACCAGACCTAGAATAACCCACCAATGGATGTGTGGTCAACACCAGTGAGAATGAAAACTTCTTAGGTAGGAAAGAAGTACAGCAATGGAGTAGGGGTTAAAATCTGTATGGCTATCAGTAGGGGGTTTTATTGTCCCCCATATATCTCCAAAATGCTGTTACCCAGTCTAGGGTTGATAAATTTCACTTCCTGGATACTATGGGTCAAATGTGTCCTCCAAAAGTTCATGTACTAGAAACTTAATCCCCAGTGTAACAGGGTTGGAAATCCAATTATGGTATCTGAAAGGTGGGGCCTTTAAGACATGATTAGGTTGTGAGGCCTGTGCACTCACGAATGCATTGATCCATTTCTGGACTAATGGACATGTTTCTGATGGCTTTATAAGGAGAGAGAGTGAGAAGATTAGCTCTCTTGCTCCTGCCATTTCTCCTGTTATGTGATACCCTGTGTTGCTGTGTGGAGAGATCCTACACAGAAGGTCCTCACCAAATGTGTTCCCTGGACCTTGGACTTCCCAGTCTCCAAACTGTGAGAAATAAATTTCATTCCGTTATAAATTACCCAGTTTTAGGTATTCTGTTATAAGCAACAGAAATGGACTAATAAACTGGGTATTGGGAGCCAGTCCAGGTTTACCTTTAGTTGCACTGTGGAATGTATGTGGGCAGCAGATGAGGATGCTACTCTCTCCAGGTAGTGGTGGGTGGCTTCTTGCACTTATACTGGTTAAGTGGAGGCAGGCTGAGAATGGTCCCAGAGTTGATGGTCTAATCAGGTCCTCATCAGGATCACGGGGGGGGGGGGGGGGGGGGGGGGGGGGGGG